>NC_056577.1:4409665-4704665 GCF_018340385.1 Cyprinus carpio
TCTATGTTGTATTCTGAAATAAAAAATTGAAATTGGTGAAACTTCCACATCATTGCAGTTCTGTTTTTATATTCACGACAGATTTGTGTATATATATACCCACTATTTCCAGAATGAGTCCGATACAGGGATACTTGTTTATTTTTGTACTTGCATGACCGGTGGTCTGAAGCATGAGTCTAAACACTACAACAAACTTGACATTGGCAGGCGGAAGCCTATGATGTCATAACTGGTGCAGCCGAGAGTATGAAATAGCACCTGTGAAATATGTCATGCACTTCTTCTCTGCTGAAGAGATGTTTGCAGGGATGCCTGAAACATGGCAAAGGGACTGTTCTCAGGGAACCATGGTTACATGTGTAACCTAAGAAGTTCCCTTTCGAAGGGAACTCGGACCGCATCCCCTAGGGGTTGCTATGGGGATGGGAATCCCCATGCCGCCATGGCTGAAGGGATGAGTTTTCCCCATTGGGCTGATCTAAATCAAAGGACTCAAAAAAGTCCCTCATCCCTAAGGTACAACCAGCATACAATCATAGACTGGAGCTTCTCAAGAAAGGAGGCCACAAAAGGAAGACTCTAGAGAGGAAGCCTAACTACGTTAATATTCGGGCCAGTGTCCGAGGAGGCTCACAGAGGGCCTGACACTCAGAACTTGTGTAGGACCACTGTAAAGAGTGGAGGCCTCAAAAGGGAGGCCTAGAACTATAACATAACTCAATTAAAAAAAACTCACAACATGTCCACACTGGTGTGGAGCGATCCGACAAAAGACAATAGAACCCAGTGATGTTGTCTACACTGGAAGTGGTGCGATGCAACACATATATATATATTTAAATACCTAAAACAGCAGCATTGATGGAAATATAGACTAGAAAAGATATTTATGCTTGCTCTGCTGTCCCGACGTCCATGACACTGACTCACTGTGAAGTTACATTACATTTAGTCATTTAGCAGAGGCTTTTATCCAAGCGACTTACAAATGAGGACAATGGAAGCAATCAAAACACCAAAAGAGTAATGATAGTATAAGTGCTATAACAAGTCTCAGTTTTATCGTAACGCATACACGTAGCAAGGGCTTTTTAAATAACATAATAAATAAAAAGAAAACAGATAGAATAGAAAAGAATAGAGCAAGCTAGTGTGAGAGGTCTTTTTTTATAATTGTATAATAAACAAAAAGAAAATAGATAGAATACAAAAACGATTAGAAGAGTGAAAAGGATCAGGAGAGAGTTAAGCCCGGGTGGGACCAATCACTGTGACTGCAAATTGCAAAAAGCATGCATTAACCTCAAGTGGCGCTAGTTCAAATGAGAACAGACGTGAATGCATCGGCTATAAAAGCTCCTAAAAACCCTTCGAGAGCAGAATGCGCTCTTGCAAACACTAACTACTATCCCTCAGATGAGAGCAAAAAGGAAAAAGTTCCTTACCCGTATCTTGAAGTCAGGCTCGTGAATGCATACTGTCACGGGGTGAAGAATCACACGACAAGGAGTGCTCAGTAAATGCCCCGGAGGGTGGATTTATTTACAAGTGAGTGTGATTTAAGAGAAAGGTCCAGGTGGGTGCTCCGTTGCCGTGAGTGCTCTCTTCCTTCGTCCCAGTGCAGTGGGTCTGTGCTGTGCTGCTGTGGGGCTGATCGGTCATAGCTGTTGTCTGTGGGAGAAATGAGAGGGCGAGTAAATGCTCAGTCTCATGGAGAAGTTGTCTCCAAGGTGGCGGTGCTTGCGTGGCTTATGTAAAAAAGCCACCGCCTAATGCGCCTGCAGGTGTGACCGATCAAACCTGTGTGAGGACGGGCAGGTTTTCCTCGCCTTTTCTCTGGTCACGCTGATGAAGCTTTGGGACGCTCGTCACCCCCCCACCGGCTCATCCTGGTCCTGTGATGTTTGAGACAGTAGGGGAGAAATAGGGGGGTGTGGGAGTGACCCCTAACAGACCTGCAAAAGCTGCCCAGATCCGAGAGAGGCTGTCAGCGTTGGCGTTCGAGGCTCCAGCCCGATGACACATCACACGAAGCGGAAGTCCTGAAGGCGAGGAACCATCGGTCACAATCGTAGTACCCCGCAGCTATAGGACTACCCACTTGATGGCCAGGCCTCTTTTTCCACAGACTGCGGTAGTTTCCTGCGTGTCTGGGGTCAGCTTCCTGCTGATATAAATGACAGGATGCTCCTCACCTTCCTGGATCTGTGACAGGACAGCTCCCAGTCCTGTGTCGGAGGCATCCGTCTGCAGCAGGAAAGGGCAGCTAAAGTCCGGGGCTCTGAGAACGGGCTCCGAGGTGAGGGCACCCTTCACCCTCTGAAAGGCTTCTTCCACTGCTGTTGGCCACTGTATCTTCTCCAGCTGCCCCTTCCTGGTTAAGTCTGTCAGGGAGGCGGCTAAAGAGGAGAAGTTAGGGATGAAGCAGCGATAATATCCCGCCAACCCTAAAATGGCTCGCACCTGGGTCTTGGTCTCGGGTCTCTGAGCTTAGGGTACCGCCTCCACCTTCTTCTCCTGTGGTCAGATGAGACCCCGTCCAACTTGGAAACCCAAGTACTTTGCCTCGGTGAGTGCAAGGTGGCATTTGCGAGGGTTGGCAGTGAGTCCATAAGTTATAACCACAAGCAATCTGGATTTTATGTTTCTAAACGAAACATGGCTAGAAGACAGCTGCAGAGCAACAGTCCTCAATGAAGCAGCCCCTCCTAACTTTACTTTCATGATTGTCTTCAGTACTGTTAGGAGAGGGTGGAGGTGTATCTGCTTCTATTTAAACCCCTCTGAAGTCGATGCCCCATATACGCGTGTTGAGGCTCATCTTCTCCTGAAGAACCCTGAAAAAGTGAACTTACAATTACACTTATCAACGATTTTTAGGGGGGCGACTTCGCAGGTACACGATACGAGAAAACACCATTGAACAATCCATCGATCGATCTGTAAAGGGTCTCCATTGATATAGTGTGATCCACACATAATAACAACAAAACTTGGGTGCGATTTATAAAAATAAGGCGAAAAACAAAAACGAATATTGGCGAAACGTAGGCGTCTCGGCACATATAGATCATGCGGTGATCTGTCATACAGAAACACCCCCCCCGCCCCCCACCGCATCATTAAAATGAACTGTAAACTCAGTGAATACTCCACAAAGGAAACACAACGAGGACATGACGAACACAATAAAGATCGTCAGAAAGCATTGACATGTCTACTAATTAGGATTATAGCAGTGCTACCGAAAACCAAATAATTGACATGTGATAAAGTAATCCATATGAAAAAGGAAGAAAATGAGCTAATGTCCGGATCGCTTTCCACTTCCTCACCTTCCAATTATAGGCGTGAATGCGCACGGGCCATGGCGATAAAGTTAGCTGACAGCACTAAGATGAGGAAATTAATTTGAATATACTCTGATTCAAGTCTGCGGCGGGACGGCAACCGCACCTCATCAGAGCAAACGGAAAGCCTCGTACCTGTGTAGCTAGTCACTGGATTGTTGTTTAAATGGTACTGTTCGCTTCGCGCTGAGAGGAATCAGATATATTTCACCGTCAATAATACCAGCTGAAGGAGGTACATAGCATTTTAGATTACCATCAGAAACGGAAGAACATTAAGCACTGGCCCCATCAGAAATAAACATCTCTGTAAGTCTTTTTTATTATTAATCTACTTGTATTAGTTTTCATACAACTTGTACACATTTTACTAGTTAGACTTTTTTCCAAACTATAATTCCTGACTAAATGTATAATCAGGTGAAACATTATGAAATTTCATTTACATCATCTCAATGTTTCACCATGACAGGATGACAGCAATACGATATAAAAGTAATATGAGTTATAATGTTGCTAGCTTAATGTCAGTAAGAATGATTAGATAAAACTTTACTGTGATAGCTATTCTCTGTTCAAGAATATAGCCATTTATGTTTATAGCTATATATCTTGAATAGGCCTTCATACAAAGCATGCTTGTGTTTCCAATAATGTAACTAAGCTTCTGTTCATCAATATATGCTCTGGTGTAAATATTTATATGCTATATGTTATACCCCGTCATTGGTGTTTGCAAGTGTCTAAGGGTAAAAAAAAAAAGTCTATCAAGTAAGCTGTAAATATCACTGACAATAACTGTGCTATGTGGTAATTCTTTTTTTCCTATAAATTACTAATAGTATCAGTGACCATCACAATAATGTTAATACTGCAGTTTATTTGCGTAAACAGCATACTTACTTTTTTCAGATAAATAATAACCTGTTGCAAACAAGCCAATGCAAATAAGCAGCCCACTCAGGAACATGGAACACAGCTAAGACCAAAAAAGTATGTCCTTCAGAGCACATAAACAATATACATTTTGGAAATGCCAGGTATGTGACGTTCATTTATATATTTCAACATGACACATGTGCCTGCATTTATTTTATCCAAAATACAGAAAGTTGCATTTGCTAAAGCAGTAATATTGTGAAAATATTTTTTTACTATTTAAAATAAACTGCGTTTCTATTTGGAATATATTTTAAAATGTAATTTATTCCTTTGATCAAATCTAAATTTTCAGCATCATTACTCCAGTCTTACTCCAAGTGTAACAATATACACTATACCATTTAAAAGCTGGGAGTCATATATATATAAAACATTACACAGAATCTCGTAGATTACAATTTGCAATTAGACGGATGTACTCTTACTTCCTCTACTGTCAAAAATCTGGGTGTTATATTAGACAGTAACTTGTCTTTTGAAAATCATATTTCCCAAAAATTCCCATATTTACAAAAACAGCATTCTTCAATCTTAGAAACATTGCCAAGCTACGAAACATATTACCTGTTTCTGATGCAGAAAAGCTAGTTCATGCGTTCATGACCTCTAGACTGGACTATTGTAATGCACTGCTAGGTGGTTGTCCTGCATCCTCAATAAACAAGCTACAGGTAGTCCAAAATGCAGCGGCTAGAGTCCTTACCAGGTCAAGATAATATGATCATATTACCCCAATTTTACAGTCTCTGCACTGGCAAGTTTCGTATCAGTTACAAAATATTATTACTTACTTATAAGGCCCTTAATGGTTTAGCTCCTGCGTACCTAACTAGTCTTCTACCACGCTACAACCCATCACGCTCCCTAAGGTAACAAAACGCTGGACTTTTGATAGTACCTAGGATAGCAAAGTCCCCTAAAGGAGGTAGAGCTTTTTCACATTTGGCTCCCAAACTGTGTAATAGCCTTCCTGATAATGTTTGGGGTTCAGACACACTTCCTCTGTTTAAATCTAGATTAAAAACACACCTCTTTGGCCAAGCATTCAAATAATGCATCTCATAATTTTGGACTGCAGTTATATCTGATCAAATGCGCATTATTATTCTTTAGCTTGGGTTAAACTAATTAATTTTTACTTGGCTGGAACAGCAGCTACGCTAATTATGTCTCTATTTGTTTCTCTGTTTTGCGGATTTACACAAGCTCCAGTCTGGATCCAGAACACCTGAGAAGAGATGATGCCAACCCCTCAGGGGACCTCAGATGATGCTAACTCAGAGACAACATACAGAACTACCACATTTTGCTACAAGTTTGATTGCATAATTGCTGTTAATAGTGTTAATCATCTGTTTGTTTACATCTTTTATTGATTTTTCTGAACATTTCTGCCGTATGCACATAAACTGACAGTCATCACTGATAAGCTACTACTACATATTGAATTTCGAAAATGAATTTCCTGTAAAGTTTGCTTTGCAATGATTTTGTATCGTAAAAAGCGCTATACAAATAAACTTGAATTGAATAAACTTTATATATATAAAAAAATAACAAATCAGAATATTAGAATGATCTCTGAAGGATCGTGTGACTAAAGTAATGATGCTAAAAATTCAGCTTTGAAAGTCAGCTTTGATTGTTCCTAATAAGCTGTTTAACTGCATTCAATCTCAAGTTATTTTGTGGGATAATTTAAATTTATTCTAAATAAACTACAAACATAAAAAAAAGATACATTTATTTTGTCCTCACATTCTTTCTTGTAACTCTTCCCTCTCAGTCACACACCTGACTCAAAGGCTCATTATGCAGCTCATTATGTGGGTCTTTGTCTTCTCAGGTGTGAATCACAAAAATATTCATGATAGTTTGACGCCTACTCGCATATGCCCTTTTGAAACAAAAAGTGTCATAGAAAATTTAAATCAATCTATTGTTTTCTGTGAGTGAGTAAACAAGATGATTTTCACATCATTTTGAACCAAAATTTCTAGGCTAGGTGCTCCATGGTTGACAGTCTTGTGAACAAATGTTCTCTAGGTGTTTTCTGACCTTATTTCAGTGACTAAGAAATTGTAGTTTTTTACTAACCATGCATAAACGTTGTTTTCTCAAAAACACAATCATGTACATACATGCTATTTGCATATTATTGTAGCCCAGTTTGTACTGATTACAGTGTTATTAGACTATAGCCATGTATCTATTTATAAGCAACTGAAAAAAGCACAAAAGTCAGGGGATGTCAAAACTTCTCCAGGCCCCCAAAACCCCCTAGACCTCAGAGGGTTAAAGATGTCTATCAATGCAAGCAAGTGTCATTTGGTCAGTACTTGTCTTTTGAATATCTAGGGATTGTGCTGAAAGGTGCTCCACACATTCTGTTTATCATTATTTACAGACCTCCAAAATACTCTCCAGCCTTTGTTGAAGAGGTCACATAAATGTTATCAATGATTTCCTCAGAGTTTGAGTGTTTTGCTATTGCAGGGGATTTTAATATTCACATAGATAATGCAGAAAACAAAACTACAAAAGAAATGATAACAGTTCTAAACACTTTTGACCTGATTCAGCATGTGCATGGACCCACACACAAAGGTGGACACACTCTAGATTTAATCATCAGTAGGGGTCTAAACATTTCATCCATTGTTATTAAGGACGTAGTACTATCTGATCACTTCTGTATTTTCTTTGATATATTGATCTCTGCTACCACTGACTCTAGATCTGTCTCTGTCAGAAGGAGATGCATTAATGAGAACACTAGTGTGCTGTATATGGAGGCTATATGTTTAACACCAAGCATTTCTGCAGACTCTGTTGATATTCTCCTTGATTCCTTTAACTCAAAAGTTAGGAATGTTATTGATGATATTACTCCAATAATAGTCAGTAAGAAAACAGACAGAAATCAGTTTGGAGTAGATCAACAGCAGTTCAGACTATGAAAAGACAATGCAGAAAAGCCGAGCAGATGTGGCGAAAGATGAAACTTGAAATTCACTATAGCATCTATAAAGACAGCCTTCATGCTTTTGATGTGAAACTAGCCACAGCTAGACAGAATTTCTTTTCAAACCTCTTATAAAATAGTTAACTTAAACAACACTTGTACTCTTTTTGCCACTGTTGAGAGACTGAGAAACCCCCCCAAGTCAGATTCCCAGTGAAATGTTCTCAGACAGCAAATGCAATGAGTTTGCTTCCTTCTTTTCTGAGAAGATCATCAATATCAGGAAGGCGATAAGCACTTCCTCAAGCAATGCAGAGGTCAGACAGACTTGGCTGGAAAAAGATACTATGATAGTGCAAGCACCTAAAATCGTCAACCTGCTATCTTGACACACTTCCCACATCTTGTGTGTGCTTAACTGTTTAGAAGCAGATCTCTTAGTTTCTGGGGACATTTCCAAAATCCCTGAAAACTGCAGCTGTTAAGCCCCTCCTGAAAAAGAGCAATCTTAATAACACCATTTTGAGCAATTATTGACCAATATCTAATCTTCCTTTTATAGGCAAAATTATAGAAAAGGTAGTTTTTAATCAGCTGAACAAATACTTAAACTCAAATGGATACCTGGACAATTTTCAATCTGGTTTCCCGACTGCATCACAGCACAGAGACAGCACTCATTAAGATAATAAATGATATTTGCTTAAATTCTGACTCTGGCAAAATATCAGTGCTGGTATTGCTAGATCTCAGTCCTGCGTTTTAGACACTGTCGATCATAACATACTACTAGAGAGACTGAAAAACTGGGTCGGGCTTTCTGGGATGGTACTCAAATGGTTCAGGTCATACTTAGTCACATAGTCACATTTAAAAACATTAGTCACATTTAAGTCTAGAATCAGAACTCATCTGTTTAGCTGTGCATTTATTGACTGAGCACTGTACGATGTCTGAACTGTTTGCACTGTATTTTACTTATTTACTGTATTTAATGTAAAATCATTTTCTATTTTTAACTGTATTAAATTCATTTTAAATAAGTCCATTTTTAAATAATTTCCAAAGTTTTAAAATTGCTTGTTTTATTTTTATTATTTTTCTTCATGATTATTTTACTTTCTTTTAGGTAAAGCACTTTAAATTACCATTGTATACGAAATATGCTATATAAATAAACATGCCTTGCCTTGACTTGGCTCGGCTCCATGGTCTTCCCCATGCCTCGGAGTGGATTATGACGTCGTCCAGATAGGCGGCGCCATAGGACTGATGGGTCCGCAACAGGATGTCGATCATCCGCTGAAACGTGGCGGTCGCCCCATGGAGGCCAAAGGGAAGGGTCCGGTACTGCCAGTGGCCACTAGGGGTCTTGGGTGTAGCATTCTCAGAAAGGGGTACCTGCCTATAGCCTTTGGTGAGGTCCAACGTCGAGATACACCTGGGCCTTCCCAGTCGCTCCAACAGCTCATCCACCCGAGGCACAGCACAAATCATAAACCCTCATTGAGACGGCGGAAGTCATTGCAGAAACGGAGGGTGCCGTCCGGATCGGGACCATCACGATTGTGCTGGACCACGGGCTGCGTGATGGTTCTATCACCATCAACTTCAGCATTTGTTGTATTTCCTCAACAGTAGCTTGCAGACGTGCCTCAGGGACGCGGTAGGGCCATTGCCTGATGACGACCCCTGGCGGCATCCGAATGTCATGCTGCAGGACGCTGGTCTGTCCAGGAAGAGAGGAGAACACATCGTTCAGGTGCTGCAGCTCCCTCTTCTGGGCAGCCCGAAAGGTGGGGATTGATGTCGACAACTATGGGATCAGAGACGCAGAGGGCTGCGAGCTGGCCTCTAGTCCCAACCCACTTCTTCAGCAATCCTATCAGAGGAATCTGCTCAGCCATCCTCCTTCCTGGCTGACGCACACAGAAAGTCAACGGCCCAATCCTTTCCAGCACCGTGTAGGGACCCTGCCAGGTGGCCAGGAACTTGAACGCAGCATTGGGGACTTGGACCATGACTCTGTCTCCAGGCTGGGACTCCCATGGTTAGACTGCCCAGTTGTAGTTGCGCTGTTGAGCCTGCTGCGCTTTACTGAAGTGTTTCTGGACTAATGGCATGACTCGGTCGATCCTTTCCCTCATCTGCTTTACGTGCTCGATAACCGAGCGATGGGCCGCCAGCTGTTTTTCCCAGGCCTCTTTCGCCACATCCAGGAGGCCGCGGGGTTGCCAGCCAAAGAGGTGCTCGAAGATGTTGAAGCTAGTTGAGGCCTGAGGAACTTCGTGGATCCCAAAGAGGACGTGGGGGGTCAAAAGGTCCCAGTCACATTTGTTCTCCATGACCATTCATCTCAACATCTGCTTCAGAGTCTGATTAAAGCGTTTGACCAGTCTGTTGGTCTGGGGATGGTTCAGACTGTGGTCCTCAACTGCTTCATCCGTAACAGCCTGCAGAGGTCAGCCGTTAGCTAGGACATAAAGGGGGTACCCTGATTGGTCAGGATCTCTGCTGGGATGCCGACTCAGCTGGAGAGCAGGAAGAGGTCCTGGGCGATGGGGTTCCTCATCCCAACTTCCTGCCGGTGAGATCGGGGAAAAGGGCTCGGAGAAGTCGGTCTATCACGACGTGTTCTGCCACCTGACTAGCTGATGGACCCCCCTCCAGCAGCCAGTGCTATTTGAATCGCGTGAGTTTTGCGGCCTGGGCAAGGGCCGGCAGATGGGGCTTATATTCAAACTCGTGGAAGTACTGAGCGGCACAGATAGAGGATAACCCCATGTGGGCTAGAATTTCCTTCTTGACCTCCATATACTGATCGGCAGAGGCTTGGCTTCACCCATCAGCAGGGGAGCCAGCACTTGTGCCCAGTCATCTGTATGCCATCCCTCCGAGGTTGCCGTGATTTCAAACATCTGCAAGTATGCTTCCACATCATCATGGGGGGTCAGCTTTGGTAGCATCTTAGTGGCTTGTACTCGGGGGTCCGGCAAAAGGGCCTTGACGGGTGGCAAGATGCTCAACGGTCTGTTGCTGGCGGATGCTAACCTCGGTGAGCTGCTGGAGGATTTCGTCCATGTTGGGGGAGGAGTGCTCGCCTGTGACAGAAAACTGGAGACAAAAAAAAAAAGCAAAAAGTTGATGTGAAGGAGATCGCTTGTCGGTAATTCTTCACTGATATGCCAGCATTCTCCACCAGTGTTACGGGGTGAAGAATTACACAAGGAGTGCTCAGTAAATCCCCCGGAGGGTGGATTTATTTAGAAGTTAGTGTGATTTATGAGAAAGGTCCAGGTGGGTGTGTAGCGTTTCAGACCCGAACCAGACAAATTAAAGATTCAATCGTGAGCATGGTTGAAACATGAGGAGCCGAATTCCACAGAAAGGCAGGATCTTGTAAATCAACTCCTAGCACCACAGTCTGAAGCAAGATAACCAACCAACTCTTTCAGAGAACAGCTTTCAACATTAACAACATTAGAACAATTATTGACAATTTCAATTCGGAGAAGAGATTGTCAAATTTGGGGCAAGTAATCCAGATTGATGGTCAAAGAGATGCACAGCGTTACCTTCACATGTAAACTCATGATAGTAATCATGATCACAAGCTCTTTGGATTGACTTCCCCCACCTAGAAGGAAACCAGACTGAAATTCCTAAGGAGACCTGTTAACCTCTCTGGTCTTCACAGGACATATCCTTACTCCACAGAATGGCACAGAGAATGCCTTCCAATGCATATATGCACCGAAATTAACTCAAAAAAGACTTCTAAATGGATATCAGTCCATTGCTTAACTCCATATCATACATGTAACCCACACATTTGACTATAATGTTTCTAATCACTTATTGTGTATGTCTTTTTAATAACTATTGAATAGTTTAAGTATTCATATTCATGTTTAGTATGTGTGTGTTCGAATCTTCTTGCTTGAAACGTTTCTGACCATCAGTTATTTGTCAAATGTATCATATTCTTGTTATTCCATGGATGTCTGTGAGAAAGGGATATTAACTTGACAAGCTTGCGCATCTGTGGCGCCGCACGTGCAATCCACTCAGCGTGTTCTGCTTTTGTTCAGCTTGCACACATCAGCTATACAGGCGTGAATATTTAAATGTTTAACATTATATTAATTACATACATGTACTTCATAGACATCCTTAATCTCTTATAACTTCATTCTGCTCTCTTTTGTTCTGTTGTTGGTGATTCTTTTTCTGTATACAGCACTGCTCACATGCTGTGTGGTATCAGCTGTGTGGTATCTTAGCATTTTAATGAGTACGAGTATCGGGCAGTACATCCCTAATATATATATATATATATACACATTCAGGTGCATCACAATAAATTAGAATGTCATGGAAAAATTCATTTATTTCAGTAATTCAACTCAAATTGTGAAACTTGTGTATTAAATAAATTCAATGCACACAGACTGAAGTAGTTTAAGTCTTTGGTTCATTTAATTGTCATGATTTTGGCTCACATTGAACAAAAACCCACCAATTCACTATCTCAACAAATTAGAATATGGTGACATGCCAATCAGCTAATCAACTCAAAACACATGCAAAGTTTTCCTGAGCCTTCAAAGTAGTCTCTCAGTTTGATTCACTAGGCTACACAATCATGGGGAAGACTGCTGATCTGACAGTTGTCGAGAAGACAATCATTGACACCCTTCACAAGGAGGGTAAGCCACAAACATTCATTGCCAAAGAAGCTGGCTGTTCACAGGAGTGCTGTATCCAAGCATGTTAACAGAAAGTTGAGTGGAAAGGAAAAAGTGTGGAAGAAAAAGATGCACAACGAACTGAGGTAACCACAGCCTTATGAGGATTGTCAAGCAAAATCGATTCAAAGAATTTGAGTGAACTTCACAAGGAATGGACTGAGGCTGGGGTCAAGGCACAAATATCAACGATACACAGACATGTCAAGGAATTTGGCTACAGTTGTCGTATTCCTCTTGTTAAGCCACTCCTGAACCCCAGACAACGTCAGAGGCATCTTACCTGGGCTAAGGAGAAGAACTGGACTTTTGCCCAGTGGTCCAAAGTCCTCTTTTCAGATGAGAGCAAGTTTTGTATTTCAATTGGAAACCAAGGTCCTAGAGTCTGGAGGAAGGGTAGAGAGGCTCATAGCCCAAGTTGCTTGAAGTCCAGTGTTAAGTTTCCACAGTCTGTGATGATTTGGGGTGCAATGTCATCTGCTGGTGTTGGTCCATTGTGTTTTTTGAAAACCAAAGTCACTGCACCCGTTTACCAAGAAATTTTGGAGCACTTCATGCTTCCTTCTGCTGACCAGCTTTTTGAAGATGCTGATTTCATTTTGGCACCTGTCCACACTGCCAAAAGCACCAAAAGTTGGTTAAATGACCATGGTGTTAGTGTGCTTGACTGGCCAGCAAACTCACCAGACCTGAACCCCAAAGAGAATCTATGGGGTATTGTCGAGAGGAAAATGAGAAACAAGAGACCAAAAAATGCAGATGAGCTGAAGGCCACTGTCAAAGAAACCTGGGCTTCCATACCACCTCAGCAGTGCCACAAACTGATCACCTTCATGCCACGCCAAATTGAGTTAGTAATTAAAGCAAAAGGAGCCCATACCAAGTATTGTACTGTACATGTACAGTAAATGAACATACTTTCCAGAAGGCCAACAGTTCACTAAAAATGTTTTTTTTTTTTTTTTCCTTTTTTTATTGGTCTTATGAAGTATTCAAATTTGTTGGTGAATTGATGGGTTTTTTGTTAAATGTGAGCCAAAATCATCACAATTAAAAAAAACCAAAGACTTAAACTACTTCAGTCTGTTTGCTTTGAATTTATTTAATACATGAGATTCACAATTTGAGTTGAATTACTGAAATAAATGAACTTTTCCACGACATTCTAATTTATTGAGATGCACCTGTATATATATATATATATATATATATATATATATATATATATATATATATATATATATGTGTGTGTGTGTGTGTGTGTGTGTGTGTGTGTGTGTGTGTGTGTGTGTGTTTGTGGAAACTGAAAAATGTAGTTTTTGGATTTACAGATTTTTCACACACACACACACACACACACACACACACACACACACACACACACTTTTTAAACTTTTACACAGTAATGTATATGTTTTTCATTACTGTTCAGATAAAAATCTATGCCATTGTAGTTTTATATTTTCTTTCATTCTTTTTTCTCTCTTCACACAGTGCAAAAATCATTAGAAACAGCTGAGAAACACACAAGAAAACAAGGTGAACCAGCTTAAGTCACGTCCTTACATTGGGTTAAGAAATGATTTTAGCCTTTTTGATGCATATTGATCTCATTACAGGACAGAATTGCTTTCAGTATTATGAATTTAATTTTCTAATGTTGTTTTTTTCCCTTCACCTTGTCTTGTTTATTTATATATTTTTTATAACAGAGGATTTCTGGCTACAGGGATTCTTGAAAACTCACAAAATGAGCATGAAGGAGAAAGTAGAACATATTTTTGAGGGCAAAAAGAAAAATGAAGCACACCTCATGGATGTTTACACAGAACTCTTTATTACGGAGGGGGATATTAAAGAAGTCAATCATGAACATGAGATTCTGAAGATTGATGTTGTTTTTAAAACCTGTAAATTACATGACAGGCCAATCAAATGCAGTGATGTATTTAGTCTGAACAAAAATAAGAAAAAGATTCTGTTGACCAAAGGCATCGCTGGCATTGGAAAAACTGTCTCAGTGCACAAGCTCATTCTGGACTGGACAGAAGGAAAAGCCAATGACAATATTGATTGTGTGTTTCTGCTTCCATTCCGAAAGATTAACTGCATTAAAGACAGAGAGATCAGTCTGCATGAATTACTACAGAAATTCAATCCTGAAATGAAGGACCTAGAAACAAGACAGATATATAAGAGCTGTACGCTTGCATTTATCTTTGATGGACTGGATGAGAGTCGACTGACTCTGGATTTTGACAATGGAATGGTGACGAGTGTTGAGGAGCGATCATCTGTAGATGAACTGTTTGCAAGTCTGGTGAATGGGACTCTGCTTCCATCAGCGCTTGTCTGGGTGACCTCACGACCAGCAGCAGCCAATCAGATCCCTCCTGAGTATGTCGGGTTGTTCACAGAGGTGCGAGGATTCACTGACCAGCAGAAGGAGGAGTATTTCAGAAAGAGATTCAAAGATGAGACTCAGGCCTCCAGAATCATCTCACACATTAAGAAATCTCGAAGTCTCTACATCATGTGCTACATTCCCGTGTTCTGTTGGATCACAGCCACTGTTCTTCAAGACCCTACTGGGAACAATGCAGATACCATCAATATGACGCTTACTGAAATGAACATCCACTTCCTGCTGATCCAGATGAACATGAAAAGTCAGAAGTATGACAGAAAAAAAGAAAGAGCCCGTACCAAGCTCTTAGATACCAATAAAACAATGATTTTGAAGTTAGCCAAGCTAGCATTTGAACAACTAAAGAAGGAAAACGTTGTGTTCTATGAGAAAGATCTGAAAGCATGTGGTATTGATGTGAGTGAAGACTTTGAGTCCACAGGAATGCTGACTGAGATCTTTCAGCAAGAAGCTGGACTTCATGAGATGAAGGTCTTCTGCTTTGTGCATCTGAGTGTTCAAGAGTTCCTCGCTGCAGTGCATGTGTTCCTCTGCTACCTGCACAAGAACATGGAGGAGCTTCAGTTTTTCTTTAAAGAGCCACTGAACAAGGTCAGGAGTAAACATCAGTCTATTTCTCAGTCTGCAAGCCTGCACAAAATCCACATGCATGACAGTGTAACCGACATCAATAAAGTAGACAAAAAAGTTGCATTGCATGATTTACTAAAAAAGGCTGTTGAGATAGCAATGCAGAGTCAGAGAGGACATTTAGACCTTTTTTTGCGTTTTCTGCTGGGCATTTCACTAGAATCCAATCAGAAACTGCTTGAAGGCCTTTTTACACACACTGAAGACAGCAAAGACAGCATCATGAAAACAACTGAATATATTACAAAACAATGTCAGTGCCAGAAGATCTCACCTGAAGCTTCAATCAACCTGTTCTGCTGCTTACTGGAGCTCAATGACAAATCATTATATATGGAAATACAAAGCTATCTCCGATCCAATCCAGAAAAATTCCTCCCATCTTCTATGTGCTCACTGATGACATACGTACTGCTGATGTCAGAGGAGGTGCTGGATGAGTTCAACCTGAAGAAGTACAAGACCACATGGGGAGGTTACATGAGTCTCCTGCCTGCTGTAAGAAGCTGCAGAAAAGCCATGCAAGTCACTTTTTGATAGCTGTTTAATATAAGTTTTTAAGTTTCTAACTGTAATTACTGAAACAGCACTAACATTGTGATTTTTACAGAGGTACATTTCAGGGTTTTGATTTCACCTGTCTGTAAGCATTAATTGAAGCATAATTGATATGTTTTACTTGTTTAGAAAGCTTGAATGTTTACAGAGAAAACAATGCTAGCTAACAATGTTGTGTGTACAAAATACACACACAAATATATTTCATGCTAAATTTTGCAGACTCAACATCTGTGAACTCAGTGATACCTGTTGTGAAACTGTGGCTTTGGCCCTGCAGTTACCAAATTCACCCATCAAAGAGTTGGACATGAGTCATAATGGTCTGCAAGACTCAGGAGTGAAGATGCTCTCTGATGGACTGAAGAGTCCAGACTGTCAGCTGGAGATTCTAAGGTTTGGGACCCATTCATTCAGTAGTGCTGTCATGTAAAATAAGGCTATTAGTTGGGTTGTTAGTTGGTCTGTGCGGGGGTTGTGTAGTAATATACACATCTAAATACTTTTAACTGAACTACTTTTAAAAAGGTTACAAGATACAATCTACTTCTGTCAGTAAATATTAAATGAATGTGTAATTATTCAGTTATTTTATTTATTTATTTATTTATTTTCAGATTGGCAGGCTGTAATCTCACTTTTCACTGCTGTACAAGTTTGCCATCAGTTCTAAAATCACCAAACTCCCGTCTGATAGAGCTGGACCTGAGTGACAATGATCTCCAGGACTCAGGAGTGAAGCTGCTCTCTGTGGGACTGAAGAACCCAAATTGTCAGCTGGAGAAACTGAGGTTTGAAATTCATTCATTCTCTATGTTGGTGATTCTAAATGACATATTTTAACATGTTTAGTAAATTATTTAATGTGTGAATTTTCTACATGTATCACAAGTTATTCTCTCTTGGGAGGAAAAAAAGGCAGAAAATTGATTCATAGGAAACCAGATATGTGACAAGTGTGATGTTAGATGCAAAATTTAAGGTGGCACTGATGTAGCATTTTATTAACCCTCTGGGGTCTGAGGGGGTTTGGGGCCCTGGAGAAGTTTTGACATACCCAGACATTTGTGATTTTGTGTGAATGTTTTGTGTGAATGTGACAGTGAGGCAGGTAAGAAAGAATGTAAGGAGATTAAAATAATGTGTTTTTTTTATTATTTATACAATACACAATATAATAAAAATGTACATAATGAAGGTCAAAGTTACATTATTGAGCACACCGATCTAAACACAGAGACTTGAACAGAATTTGTGCCATTCTGAAAACAGATCCTGTTGAAACAAGTAAACCATACCTGGTATTTCCAAGTGTCAGACTCTATCCCGTGTTTTGTGTATGTTCCTTCTCCCTGATTATTTTTGTTCCAGGTGTCTAGTTATTAGTTATCCTCCTCAACAGTCTGCCCCTCGTTATCTGTACTATTTAGTTCTAGACCATTCTGTTCTCCCTTTCTCCCGCTGTTATATGTCAACCTGTGTTTGTCTCCCGTGGTCTATGGAAATAAAAGTCAAGTTATAGCATTCTCCAGCATCTCCTCATCCGTTCCTTCCTGTCTGAGAGTAAGCGTGACAGAACAGATTCAAGATTTTTATTCGTCACATACACGATTATATAGAGCATATATAACCAGCAGTGAAATGTGAGTCAGGTCTGCTCCATGGACAGTGCAATTATTAAAGAATACAACATAGAGGAAAATATACATAAATATAGGTTTGAAAGGATGAAATAAAAGTAAACAATAAAAATATAAGAATAAAATATATAAAAGATGTAAACTGTAGAATTAGATATAGAATAGAAAATAATGTGCATGAAAGTATACCGTAGTCTTAAATATTAAGATACACAGGAATTTGCAAGAGGCAAATGTGCATATGTGCATTATACTGTACTCTTAAATATTAAGATACACAGGAATGTACAAGAGGCGAATGTGCAAACAGGTTGTCACTGTCAGTATGTCAATATGAGGTAGAGAATGATGAATATCTTAAAGATTAAGTGAATATTAATGATGGCCTGGGGGAAGAAACTCCTCCTAAGTCTCTCGGTTTTTGCCATCAGGCTACGGAAGCGCTTACCAGATGCCAAAATGAAAAGATGGTTACTGGGGTGGATGAAGTCCTTGATGATTTTAACAGCTCTGCTTTTGCAGCATTTGAGGTAGATGTCCTGCAGAGTGGGGAGAGCAGACCCTGAGATGCGCTCTGCTAAGCGCACAACTCTCTGCAGGGCTTAGCAGTCTTGACTGGAGCTGTTCCCATACCAGACTGAGATACACTGAGTCAATACACTTTCTATGGCACCTGAATAGAAAGTTTTCAGGATTGCTGGTAAAACCCTGCATTTCCTTGGCTGTCGCAGATGATAGAGTCTTTGCCTGGCTTTATTAACCTGTGTTTGGATGTGTGAAGTCCAAGTCAGGTCCTCGGAGATGTTTACACCAAGGTACTTGAAGCTGCTCACCCTCTCTACAGGGGTCCTGCCGATCATAAGAGGAGTATAGGTCCACTGCTGTCTCTTCCTGAAGTAAACAATCAGCTCTTTAGTTTTGCTCACATTCAGAGAGAGACAATTGTCCTGGCACCATGATGTTAGTTTCTCTACCTCATCAAAGTATGCAGTCTCATTATTGTTATGAATGAGGCCCAGAACCACAGTATCATAAGGAAATTTGATAATAGATGTGGAACTGTGGGAAGACATGCAGTCATGTGTGTAGCGAAAGTAGAGCAGGGGACTCATGACACAGCCCTGTGGGGCTCCTACGCTCAGTGTGATGGAATTGGAGATGAACTGGCCTACTTTCACCCCTTGAGGTCTGCCATTGGGGAAGTCTTGAATCCAGATGCAGAGTGAAGAATTCAGGCCAAGGTCTATGAGTTTAGAAGCTAGCTTTATGGGGACTATAGCATTGAAAGCTGAGCTATAGTCGATAAATAGCAGCCTTACATAGTTCCCATTATTGCTGTCAATGTGCGTGAGAGAAGAGTGCAGGATATGAGAGATGGCATCATCAGTGGATCTGTTGGGGCGATAAGCAAACTGAAGAGGGTCCAAAGTATCCGGGATGGAGGAGCAAATGTACTTTTTAACCAGTCCCTCAAAGACCTTCATGACTATTGATGCGAGGGCAACTGGACGATAGTCATTCAGACAAGAGGGTTTATTGTTCTTAGACACAGGGATGATGACAGACTTTTTCAAGGAGGTGGGAACCACCGAGTTACCAAGAGACTCAATAAAGATGGATGTAAACAAACCAGTGAACTCATCAGTGCAGGACCTCAGAACACGTCCAGAAATCCCATCAGGTCCGGCTGCTTTCCTCATGTTCACTCACTTTAGAGCCCTGCGAACTTCATCCTCCGACACGGTGATTACATGATTATCACTGCTCTGACTGCTGCTTCCTGACGCGATGGCCACAGATGGTCCTTAGCCCCTGCCACATGCGTCAGGAGTCATTTAGCTGAAAATGAGACTCTATTCGTTCCCTGTATCAGAGTTTGTCGGTTCTTACTGCGCGTCGGAGAGCATAGCACGATGCTTTGTACTCACTCATATTTCCCGACAAAAGACCGGCATTGTAAGCAGCAGTGTGTTTGTTTACTGCTGCACGGATTGCTCTACATCATGAAACTTAGACAAAGCCAAGCCGGTGTCTGCTTGTGGTGGAATGTAAACAGCAGTAACGATGATCGATGAAAACTCTCGGGGAAGATAGAATGGGCGGCAAATAATGGATAAATGTTCCAGATGAGGCGAGCAGGAGTGCAACGGAGTGGAGATATTCCTGGGGTCACACCATTTCTTGTTAATCATGAAATCCGAGAACAGCAGACCAAACACAATAACTATGGCTGAAGACAGACTGTGGTATCTGCGGCAGGGCGGTCGGGAGTTGGAGGTGTATGTGGAGGAGTTCCTAAGCTCTCCAATGAGGTAAGCTGGTGAGATTCTGCACTCGGTGTCTGTTTTCAGCTGGGGCTGGATGATGATGTCATCAGCTGCAATCTTTCCACATGTAGTTTTGCCCTGATCAAGCTGGTAAATCATGTCCTTTATTTAAGTGGTTGTAATTCCTAGGTCGAAGAAGTTCCTCATCCAGTCCCTCCCGAAAACCACCAAGGTGCCCTAGCTCACCCCTCGCCAGGAACCTCCACATACCCAACCAAATGGTCTGACTACCCATCTCCTCCCAGCACTGTCTCTGTCCTCATCCCAGATACGATGGCCACTCCTAAACTCACTCCAGTGCCAGTTCCTCGAAAGCGCTTTGCTGTGCCTGCTCCTCAAGAGCACCTTCCGGTGCCAGCACCACGTAAGTGCATCCCCATTCCCGAGTTAAGCCCACGGCGGGCTCCTGTTTCCCCTTTAAGCCCAGGAAGGGCTCTCAATCCCCAGTTCAGCCCAGGAGAGGCTTCTGTTCCCGAGTTAAGCCCAAGGCAGGCTCCTGTTTCCCCTTTAAGCCCAGGAGGGGCTCCCGATCCCCAGTGCAGCCCAGGAGAGGCTCCCGATCCCCAGTCAAGCACAGAGAGGGCTCCTGACTCCCCATCAAGCCCAGGGAGGGCTTCTGATTCCCCATCAAGCCCAGGGAGAGTTTTGTGTATCTTCCCTCTCCCTGATTGTTTTTGTTTCAGGTGTCTCATTATTAGTTATCCTCCTCACCTGTCTGCCCCTCGGTATCTATACTATTTAGTTCTAGCCCATTCTGTTCTCCCTTGTCTGCTGTTATACGTCAACCTGTGTTTGTCTCCCGTGGTCTATGGAAATAAAAGTCAAGTTATAGCATTCTCCAGCGTCTCCTTATCTGTTCCTTCCTGTCTGAGAGTAAGCATGACACCAAGGTGTTTGCTGTTTCTTTCCATGCATTCAAGAAAAGAAAAAAAACAGCCCCATCATTGAGCTTATTTTACCACATTCATGTAGGATATCAGCCCAATGCCCAGTTGAACATCTGATGTTGGTACAGCGCTGTCAAAGTATCTGGGCACAAAAAGACAAAATATATATGATTTTTTGGTCTTGGACACACATGATTTGTATGTATTATCATTCAGTACAAAAATAACATTTTACATCTGAGAAACTAAATTATTATTAAACACATTATAAACATCTGTTTGAGCAGATATTTGCAGACAGAATTTCACAGTAAACTTTCATCTAAACATTCTTAAACACTAACATGCATTGTGTTACAGTGTAAACACTCATTTTACTTTTATATTGTATTGTTTTATATTTTATAGAGCATTAAAAACATCTTCACGTCGTAAAATATTTCAATGCAATGAAAGGTTGCCTATCGTATTTCAAAATGTTGCAGTCAACATCACACATTTTAGTCTGGAATTATAGTGTGGCAAAAGTCCAACTAGTAAAGTGCGTACAAGTTTATGTCACAATAACACTAATATAAGTAAGAATAAATAACTTACTCATCAGAATGATATCATCAAGCCACGTGTCACATTGCGTTCTTCTTCTGAAGAATATTCTGGCTTATTCCTCTCAGCGAGTCATCTTCCAAAAAAGAAAGTAGCCTAGATGAACTTGATGAATCTTTATGCTTTGTTTACAGATGTGATGCTGCAATTTACACTCTACTACAATTTACTATCACACATCCCAGAGATTTGAGATTTGGTTCTTTTTTGTGATGTGTTTAAGATAGAACTTCAGGGAGACCGAGACGGCAGAAAGCACACCCTGTTTGTTTTCTGTATTTTATAAAAGCACAATGTTTGGTTGATATTATGAGTGTACACAAATAAAAGTAGACCCTTTACAGATTAAAATGATGTATTACTCTTATCTATACAATATATGATATATGATACAATGATGGAACATTTTAAGTTCTTTTTGCTGTTATCAGGAAAAAATGCAAGTGATCCCACAGGTGCATTTTGTCGACCCCAGGAGTTTAACAGAGAACCAAAGACTAAAGCATTAAATTACCTAAAACTTAAACCCTATTCCACTGCTACCTTACAGTTACTGAGAATTTCTTTGTGAAATTGCTCATGAGCCTCAGTATATGGTAGATGGCGGTAGAGATCAACTAATGATCAGAACCATATTCTCCTTGCAGCATCATCTGACATTTTATTATTATGTTTAGATTGGCAGGCTGTAATCTCACTCAGGAGTGCTGTGAAAGTTTGTCATCAGTTCTAAAATCATCAAACTCCTGTCTGAGAGAGTTGAACCTGAGTAAAAATGACCTGCAGGATTCAGGAGTGAAGCTGCTCTCAGATGGACTAAAGAGTCCAAACTGTCAGCTGAACATAATGAGGTAGAATATGATAAACCTCACCCTGCAAGACCAAACAATAAAAAAATGAATAAAGAGGAAATAAACTTATGATTTATTGATAATCCTTCAGTTAAATTTGAATGCAAATTACACCCAGCACATAAAACTTTGCATACCTCACTCAGAATGCAAATGATATATTGTTATCATCAGTTCTAATGTCACAGATATCTTCATTATATCTGTGTGTGTTTGTAGATTATCTGGTTGTATGGTAACAGATGAAGGCTGTTGCTATCTGGCTTCAGCTCTGCATTCAAACCCCTCATACCTGAAAGAGTTGGATCTGAGCTACAATCACCCAGGAAAATCAGGAGTCAAGATGCTCTCTGATCTATGGAACGATTCAAACTGCACACTGGACAAACTTGAGTATGTTGAGTAGTAAGATTCATTTTATCCTATAAATATTTGTATATGTATTTCAGTCTTACCATCTGCAAGTCTATAGTGGAGTAAAATAGGGTCTGTAGTAGGGCTGCAGGATATGGAGGGAAAAAGTGAAATTCAATGAACTGGTTGAACTGGTAGGCCTTCTAAACAAAGGTCAAAACTTGATCCAGTGGATATCTGGTTTGGTAAAAATAAAAATATTGCCTTTTATATGAACACTTCTCAAACAGAGGTCATTTTGACTATTAGGTGATTCATTTTGTCAAGCTACTACATATTTAAGGTCTTTCCCAAAGGACATACTCTTTAATCTGTTTAGGACTCTTCGCTGCACTCTTCTCACCTTGACTTCCACCTTGTTGACCCATGGCTTGCTACTTTTTAACTTAATATTTTTTTTAGATTCATATATATAAAAAAGTGTGTGTGTTTGTTGGAGACAGGGGTTCAGATGGGCAAAATGTAACATCATTATGTACGAAGGTTTAGAAAAGGTTTAGATCTTCTGATGATGGATTTTAAAATATTTTCTTTTAGGGATCGGAATTGGGTTAGTCTATGAGTCAATCTTATTAGCATTATGTACAAATAACATTTTCTGGAATGACTTCATTAAGTAAATGTGTGTGTTTTTATAGTGTGGATCATGGAGGAGAGTTCAGAATTACCTTACAGCTACAGAACTGTAGGTCTTTTCACACACACACACACACACACACACACACACACACACATAGCCTCTGTTGTTGTTTTATTATGCTAAATGTTCTTTCTTCTTGTGTTCAGATGCCTGTGATCTCACTCTGAATCCAAACACAGCAAACACCCATCTCATTCTGTCTGAGGAGAACAGAAATATAACACACATATTTGAGATTCAGCCATATCCTGATCATCCAGAGAGATTTGATGAGTGTTGTCAGGTCTTGTGTAGAGAGAGTCTGACTGGACGCTGTTACTGGGAGGTTGAATGGAGTCATGGGTGGGCTGAAATATCAGTTGCATATAAAGGAATCAGCAGGAAAGGAAGGAGTAGCCACTGTAAATTTGGATATAACGAAATGTCATGGAGTCTGAAATGCTCTGATTACAGATTCATTGGCCGTCACAATAATCTGAGAACTGTCATACCTGCCCCTTTATCCCCCTCTAACCGGGTAGGGGTGTTTCTGGACTGGCCGGCTGGTACTTTGTCCTTCTACAGCGTCTCTGACACACACACACTCACACACTTACATACATTCAACACCACATTCACTGAACCCATCTATGCTGGCTTTAGGGTTTCTCTTCTTTCTTCAGTGTCTCTGTGTCAGATTAAACCTTGTGTGAAGAACAACAGAAACACAGACAAAGGTGAAACAAGTGACACTGCTTATTTCTCCACAGTAAATAAATTAGAGAGGGAGTGTTGAGTACAGCACCATTTAGTGCCCATGACTAGAGATATAAAGATCTATACCATGGGTGTCACTAGGCCATTTTAGGGAGGCTATAGCCCCCCAAAATGACTACTCAGCCCCCCTAAAATTTTGCGATTAGCTCCATAAACTGTACACAAATTCGTGATCACCTCAGTCTCCTTAAAATTTCATATGAAAACGGCGGTAGACTTTGTCTTCTCCCCATCTTTCATCAAGTTCTTCAATCCGCAGACCGCGGCGGCGCAGCCCGAGAAACAGAGGACAAGGTGTGTGTTTATTGATAGATGGTTATAATATCTGCATCTGTGCAGTTCTGTTCTTTGTCATAAATACAGTTTACAAAATATCCTAGAGGTGCAATCAGTTCCCCATAAGTTTTTGCTGCATTCACCCCTCATCACACCGCAGCTGTTTCAGCTTTTGACTGCTAAGTGGCGCTTTAACCACAAGTTATCAAACAAATGCATCAAAGCACATTTTCGCAAATAGCCGTCAGCTTTGCCTCGCTGGTGTGTTACATTTGACAGCTGCAGTCAGAGGAAAATTAAAGAAAAACACTGTAGTTAAAATATTTTATATTCATAGATGAAACTTTAGTACCCTACTTAAGTTATGTTTGTTTCTTAGAATGAATAAAACAGAATAAATACACATACTTTGTTATTCGTTACCTCTCATTTATTTTGACAGATAACTACTTGGGGAAAAGATATCTGTCTGTACACTGATTAAAAAATTGTTGTCTGTTTTATAAATTACTTCCATTATTTTAATAAAACGTGAGGCACTGAATATTTCACTCCCATTATTTAGGCCAAACTAAATCAAGAAATGAATAAATTTAAGCTGGCCACGATTTAGCTAAATCATTGAAACTGTAAAGAATGGATGGATTAATAAAATGTCCTCACATTTAAACTCAAGTTCTCTCATGAGAATGCACATGATGAAAAAAGAGCTTCATTAATTGACAACTTCAGTTATTTTAAAGGGAGTGTTCTTACAATTTAAGTAAAACTCAAACTAAAAAAAAAATAAATAAATAAATAAATGCAGCCGCATTTAAATGCAGGAGTGTAATCTGTTCTTTAAAATATCAGAGTGGAAGATTTTTTTGTGGCGCGCATGATGCTGAGTGTGACGCACAACATTTATTCTTATTTTTCTACATATTTTTTCTTCATTACAAATCTTTTTTGGTTTTATTTTGTATCATTGCATATAAAAAATAATTAACTTTGTAATGCATATGCAAAATGTGAAAATGCAATCTTATTCGCAGTCTATAGCATTTTATAATTATTTGTACAATAACATCTAACTTAACCTGCTTTGTATCTTTATTATTTAATGTAAAAGAGATTTATTAAAACAGTCAAAATCAACGAATTGGAGCGGCATAAGCCGTTAGATCATTTTAAAACATCAAATAGCCTTTAATTTACAGTTTATAACTGCATCTGCCTCGGTTGTAGACTTGTGAAGATTTATTTTTAATGCGGATCCCATACTGTAACCTACAAAAAATGTGCTCTTTTACTATTCATTTTCAAGCGTTTGAGTGGAAAATTATTGATGCCAGGGAAGCCCCCTCACAATCATTTAGTTTTTCTTTTTTTCCCCTTTTTTCCTGATAATGGAATAACTTAATATATATATATATATATATCTATATATATATATATATATAATATATATATATATATATATATATATATATATATATATACAGAAAGCTTAAAATGTCGACTTATAAACAAACCAATTAAAAACCAAAGCAAATACTCCCTGATTATGCGCATCCTGTGGAGATGAGAGTCAGCACCGTGAATTTCATCTTGCAGCCGACAAGAAAAGATTAGTTTATTAATAAATAATTAAAATGTCTCCTTTTGCACAATTATTAGGCTACTTGTGCTTTGTGGCAAACTTAATGCGTGTGCTTGAGCGCGGAATATATTAGCTAAGGCTCATTATGGATTAGACTGTGATAATTTAATATAAACGTGCGATTAGATGAATAATGACAAATAAAAGTCTACTAGTAACTAGAAAAATCTTACATGGAGGGCAGACCTATTAAATACCCTCTAGACATCTCTGTTAACAAGTTTGTATAAATTCTGCTGTCAGAACGGTCTGTAATGGAGAGATGCCTTAACATTGATTTTTCCGCTGAAACACACAAACGAAAATTTAAATAATTTTTTTTTATGTTTTGAGAAAGGTCAATCCTTCTCCATTCTGCAGATATTGTTGCTTCTGGTTTGTGCATTGTAAATCACATGTAATGCACATGTATTTCCAAAATCTAAAGCTGCGTTTCCACCGCTGGAACTTTACCCAGGAACTAGGGACTTTGGGCTGGTACTCTGTGTGTTTCCACCACAGGAACCAGGATCTAAATAAAGTTCTGGGTAAAAAAATGCCCCTCAGAAAGTCCCTGCTGGGGACGTAGTACTTTTTCAAAGTTCCGGAACTTTCGGGGGCGGGACTTGGGCGCTAAACATGCTGATTGGTTGAGTTCATGCAGCATTGTGATTTCAACCACTATTTATTCGGATCATTTTCAAAATATTACTGTTATTGTGTCATGAAATGTAGTGTTAAAAGTATTTCAGGCGAGAATGTTGTTGTTTAAAACTCAAATCTGTGGTTTATTTATAAAGACAACGCCTATTTAAAAATGTGTTTTGCCGATTTCGGAGATGATCAGCTCCACGCGATCAGCGGGAGCTCAGTGCTCATGTATCGGCCTAGAGCACTCTCAATTCGGTTAGTCCTTCTGACATTTGCCGCTGGCTCTGATGTCTCTTTAGTGGTTAATCATAAAATATAATTCATTTTGGGTAAATCTAACAGGTAATCTTTGGTCTTTGTTCAATTTATCTGTATCTTAAAATGAAAATAAAAAGAGGCAATTGATATAATATTTCGTTTCATTGTAATGGCTGTATATATACACATTTCCATGAACTAAGTACATTTCTGCGGTTATTATTATGTTTAAATGAAAACGAAAGGAGGCAGTGGTATTTCATATCCCATTTTGTCTTATTGTAAATATACAGTGAAGAAACTTGCAGTAGCCAAGGCGTGCTGACTGATGTTATCGCTGCTTGTTTGCAGAATTACAAGCATTGCATTAACACTCCCGAGTCGAACTCGCAAAGTCCGAACTACCGAGGATGCAAGTCTGAAATTTGCGTACATTTTATTGAGAAACGCGTGCAGACCTACATCACCAGACTATTTGCCTAATCTTCACGGTACTTTAGACTGCAGTGGAAACGCAGAAAGCAACAAGTCTGGGGGGAAATAGTTCCTTGGGGAAAAAGTCCCTGGTACAATTGTTCCGGGTAATTTCGGGTGGAAACGCGGCAAAAAATAGCCCATAAAACACTTTCATAGACGGATGCTTTTCTGATGTCTGGACTCTATTTGGGATTTAGAAAAACATAAAGAGATGGTTCAATATATTTGTAGTGAATACATTCTGTGAGAATTTATATTTCTGGTTTTGACTGCGAATGTCACGTCAGTAACGCTGGAATTGCCCGATAATGAAACTAAAAATAATTAGGCCTACGTGATGTCTCGGGACAGTTTCTTATTACTGCAATATATTTTTACATTTGTATTGCCAAAACGACTGCAGCATTGCTGCATACATTTAAAACTGAAAATAGTACAAAGCAGCATAGGCTGTACATTAAGAACAAAAGTTTTTGTCTCTTTGGCAGATGCGCGTCTCTTTCGCCAGTTTCTTTGTCTCTCTCTCAGAAGCACCTCATCTCTCCTGAGATAAAACAAAAACATATTATATTGTATGTAATACTCTTTAGGCCTATGCAGTTGCAAAAAAACTGCAAAAACCAAACCCAACGAGGCATGAAAGCACTTTATCTAAAGCAGAGTTCAGACTGCACGATTTTAGCCCTGATTTTGGCTCACTGACAGGTTTTGAGAAATCGCTGACAAATGCCCGAAATCACAGGCAAATCGGTGCTTGTTCACACAAGTGACAATCACTCAGTGTGAGTGAGCAAAGATGCAATCTGAGAGAATTGGCGACGAGTCGCCGATGCCCGTGAGATATCTGGCATGCTAAATATCTGGGTATGTCCGCAATTCAAAATTCTGATGTTTGAAAAGTGTTCTGACTGAAAACTACATCGGCGATGACCGACAGTCAATGAGAGAGCAAGATACAGAGCAGCAGGGAGTTCGGGGAGGAGTTATAGACCACCATATCAGCAAGCATGGCTTTGTTACAGAAAAAGGCTTCTTCTCTGTCTATTTGGACCCAAGAAATGGAAGAAAAATTAGTAGAAATTTGGCAGGAGCACCCGTGTCTGTTTTATGTTTCATCTGAGCTGTACTACAACTGAGTCGAAAAAGAAAAAAGTTGGAGAGAAATTGCTAATTCCGTTCAATAGCCAGGTGAGCAAAATAAGTAGATTTTCTATCCCAGTAGGAGCTTCGTTCCCATTATTGTTAATAACAAAGGATACTACGTGATGAAAAAATACTACAGTATATTAAAGTGTTTTTGAACCATACATATAAATATACTACAGTAAATTGTACCTCAGTATTTACTATAGTTTATCAATTGACTATAGTTAATAGTACATTATGCTGTAATATAAACAAACAACGTGTAGTAAATACTATAGTATTTTTCATGCCTTTACAAATATGTATGCACATCATGTTCTGGAACATTTAACTAAAGCATTTTTTTCTTCTTTTCTTTCAGTTGAGGAGGTTAAGACCAGGGCTTTATCCTTGAGAACACAGTTCTCAATGTTAATTAAACCCAAACCTAGTGGGAGTGGGAACAAACCCCTGACACCTAGGCAGAGGTGGCTTCTCAGGGTTATGGATTTTATTTTAAAAAAAAAACATATTGTTCAACGTCCATGTGAGACCACTGTAAGTTTACAAACACATTTTTCTCTATACACAATGTACAGATTGGAAACAGTCCTATTTCCATCAATATATTTTTGATTTACATCTTTATCTGTACTTTTAATACATTAAATACCACAAGTTTTATTGTGTGCAAAAACCTACATAAACCTCAATGTGCTAAAAATACAATGTTCTGTACTATATATTGCATACTCTGCATGCATTTTTAATGAAATTATTACAATATAAGTTACGCTATGAGCTGAATTGTTGAAAAAAAGTTGAAAAAAGTATTACATGTTCAAAATTATTACATTCATTATTAAACACAAATGTATGTTGTAATAAGCAATGAATTTGAAAATGGAGAATGATGATAATTATTTACCATTTACATAGAATTGTAATATTCACTGACACCACTGTTGTGTTTTACCTTTCTTCCAGTTTCATTTGCCACCCAGTGACCAGGATAACACAGAAGACCTAGACGACTATGATCTTGATTATAGTACAGATTCCCTCAATGAGTTGCAGACCCCACTGTCTAGACCTAATACACCAACACCTACATCACATACCTCCTCCCCTGTTGAATGTTTAGATTCCCCATCAACTTCCAGCAGAAATGCAGGGGTGGAGTCGAGCACAAGGGGAATAAAACACAAGGCCAAAGCAGTATCTGATGTTGAGCTGCAGAAGCTAGCTGTTTTGACGGAAATGGCAGCAAAAGTTGAGGTCGACCCAACACTGGATGCATTCACCACTTTTGGAAACCAGGTAACCAAGCACAATAATATAATTAAATAGAGTTTCTAGCTTTTTAATCAGAAAAAAAAAATCAAACAGAATGAATTAGCGTACACATAAACATTACAATTCTATCAAACAGAAACAAACCACAAACATTTGCTTGACCATCCGCAACAGCAGCACATTGAAAAGGTATGTATTTACCTCCAACTCTCATTGCAGAACACACAATCCTTTTTCCTCGCGTCTCCCCAACCATTTCCTCCTCCATATCCTTCTTTTCTTTTTCTTGTTTTCGCTGCAAATCAGCGCACAGGCAATTCATACTGCAAGCTTCTTGCAGGCTACAATTTATAATAATAATCCCAGTCTCACGTGAGAACTCCGGTCTTACACACGTGATATCGCATTGTTTCCTTGTCACATCTCGTTTGTGTTTGGTTGTAAAACGTAGTTTGCTTGCCAGACAGAGTTGTCGGCAATTCTTCCTATTGTAAAGTCATGCAGTGTGAAACCTTCTGTTGCCGATCCATCATGCAGTGTGAACACAGCAGCGACTGAATGCTGGCCAAGATAGTCATGCAGTGTGAAAAGAACAGTGACCCGACTACTTTGAAAATCGTGCAGTCTGAACTCGGCTTAAACCTGCTCTGCAAGTTTGAAACCCTCATCAGACACTGTCCATATGAAAGAGCAAGAGATTCACACCTTTATTTTTCAACCCCCACAAGCTATACAGAACTACCCCAACCCCCTCCAGCTGGACTGAATTCAGTTGCTATTGGTTGCTTAGTGTAAAATGGACACACTCTATCTAAAATAAAAAAAATGTGTAACATAAACCAGCAAACTGCAGAACACATTTGTATTAATCATTTAATATATTATTTTATTATATATAAATAATAAAAAAAAACACAAACTGGGATTTGAACCTGTGATGCTAAAATCACTGACTAACTTGATAAAACAATGCTGTTCTTTCAATTAATAATAAAAAAAATTATATCTTCAAAATTATTAATAAAAATAATAATAATAATAATAATGTTTTTTGAGTAGCAAATAAGAATATTAGAATGATTTCTGAAGGATCGTGTGACTGGAGTAATGATGCTAAAATTTCAGCTTTGAAAGTCAGCTTTGTTCATAATAACCTGTTTAACTGCACTCGCAAGTGTATCTCAAGTTATTATGGGAGATAATCACACAAATGTTCTCTAGGTGTTTTATGACCGTATTTCAGTGACTTCAAAATTGTAGTTTTTTTACTAACCACGCATAAACGTTGTTTTCTCAAAAACACAATCATGTACATACATGCTATTTACATATTATTGTAGCCCAGTTTGTACTGATCACGGTGTTATTAGACTTTAGCCATGTATCTATTTATAAGCAACTGAAAAAAACACAAAAGTCAGGGGATGTCAAAACTTCTCCAGGCCCCGAAAACCCCCTAGACCTCAGAGGGTTAACATTCTAAAATGACAAAATGTACTGCAGAGCATTTTACATCCAGTAGAGGGCGATATTGTGTAACAATGACTGTGGGCTATCCAGGCTACTAACAAGATCGCTTATAATTGGCAAAGTGAAGACTCAAGACAATTTAAGAAAGGATGACAGCCAGAATCACAAACGATCCAAGTCTGTGTAAAGTATGGTGGAGGTAAAGTGATAATCTGGCAATAGCTGTGAATTGCTTGGATCTATTTATATTAGACACAGGACTATATGTAAACTCTAATGCCATATGCAATTGTAAAATGACAAGATGCGCATACGTCCATCTCGCGAATGTACAGTCTTCTGCCATCTTCACCCATTAGCCACTTTCCACTGGCCAGTGCGAGCCGGGGCTAACAGTGAGCCGGGTGGAGCTAATAGCCTCGGACCTTGAGCACAGAGGCCGAAATCATGCCGCGTCATGCCAGTATCCTCGCAGCACTCCTGTAAAACCCACCCTAATCACGCCTTCACTGGACTACATCACACAATACAAAGTTTATCCAGCGAGAGGGAGATGAAGAAACAAAAAAATTGCTTAAAAAAAAATAGTCTTTATTTCCAAACTTGGACACCACATGCAGCTATTGACTGACCACAAACAGGAAATGGAACTTATTTGCTGCATTTTTGATTCGTTAATGTTTTGCGGTCTTGCTGGTTTTTTTTTTTTTTTTTCTTTGAACAATTAAATTTTGGGCTAAAAGTGTGTTGTAATGCAAGCGTTACTGAACATGTACCGAGTAAAATATTACTGAAAATTGATTAGTAATGCCTTACACTACTGCGTTGCAGCAAAAAGTAATATGTTACTGTAATGCATTACTTTTGTAATGCGTTACTCCCAACACTGCTTAGAAGTGAGCTAAACCTCACAAAATCACAATTTATGGATGTAAAAAGCACATTTCTATAGCTCAAACAGTGGAGAATGGCTCTAGCAACACTAAAATCATGGTTTCAATTCCTAGGAAATGCAAAAATTTAGATAAATCATACCTTGAATGCAATGTAAGTAGCTTTGGATAAAAGCATCTGCATACATTTAAAAATGCTGAAAGTTTTCTGTTAGAGTGTGGGTTAAGATTAGGTTACAGTATGTAGCTGTATAATTAGCTGTATATAAAATATTGGAAGTCTATAGAATGTCCCCATTCAGATCTTTGTGCACAACTCTATTTCCAGTGAAATATATTTCCTCTTGCAATCAAATGCTTTTTTTACTTCAGATCTGAGTTGATAAAATGGCAAGTTGAAAATGTTTGAAACTGTGGTGAAATAAATGCAGACTGTTAACAGATGAGGGAAGTATGATCGTTTGCATTTAATATCTTCTCTCTGCAAAACAGAGCACAACAGTCATTTACAGACTTCGAAATGTCCCATTCATTTTCTGCATACAGAAGTAGATTTTTAGCAGCAATCTATAAACATCTCCAGACATACTTATCATAGGTTCTGAGGTTATTTAGTGATGATATATATTTATACAAACTAAATCTTGTTTATTAGCAGAATTCCCAGTTTAGAACCACACTGGCCATAATCCAAGAGATCCACCGATCAGAGAAATTACTGTTACTATGGAAATGGAAACAATAGTAAAAAAAGTTCATCAGAGAGTGCCTACTCCCATGATGCATTATCATAATGACTTTAATGCTCTGGAGACCGCATACATCATAAAGCATGTCTCATTTCAGAAAAGTAACCATTATAAAATCACATCAAATATTCCTTGTGTGGCGAAAATTGCTGAAACGTATTTCTTATTTTGCAATGTAATGGTTAATTTTCTTAAATGAGGAAGCCTTTATGATGCATGCAGCCGTTTCCCCATACCTACCTATTTTTCAATAAACTTAATACTGTTTTTATACTTATAAAAAATGAAGTTTTACTGTATATGGGAAAAAGAGTTAAATAAGTAGTTTTATAATGTACTATCATCAGTGATTTAATGGCATCATTTGCAATATACACTACCATTCAAAAGTTTGGTAATTTTTTATGTTTTTGTAAGTCTTTTCTGCTCACCAAAGATGCATTTATTTGATCAAAAATACAGTAAAAACATTAATATTGTGAAATATTGTTATAATTATAAATAACTGTTTTCTATGTAAATATATAGTAAAATCGAATTGATTTCTGTGATCAAAGCTGAATTTTTTTAGCATCTTTACTCCAGTCTTCAGTGTCACATGATCCTTCAGAAATCATACTAATATGCTGATTTGCTGCTCAACAAACATTTCTGATTATAATCAGTCAATTTTACAGTCAGTAGTTATTTATTTGCACAGTATATTGAGAAAACGAACCTTAAAAATTATGCAAACTTGGTGAAAACTAGTGATATTTTAAAGCTAAAAGCCATGGCCACAAAGACTCATTTGTTCAATTCAATCTGGATCTGAATGTGTAGTTTGATTAAAGTTGCATTTATTCAAGCAAACTGGAAGATTTCTGATGCACAAGTAAATGCTCGAGTAATATGTGCTTTTTTAAACTATGAAATCACATGCTAATTGAAACAGAGCAGTGATCAAACATGCAGTCAGCCAGGATTGAGGTGTAAAATGAAGTCTTAGCACTTTAAGCAAAGTGAAACTTAACTGCAAAAGACTGAAATCCAATTCACGCTGTCTTCTTCATTTCTCTCTCTTTAAATATGGTTCTCATTCTGGGGTGCGTTTCCCAAAACCATAGTTGCTAACTAAGTTAGCAACTTTGTTGGTTGCAATGCAATTTCCCATTGCCAACCAACTAAGTTGCTAACAGGTTAGCAACTATGGTTTTGGGAAATGCACCCCTGGAAGTTTCACACACTAGCTTTACACTTCAGTTTATTGAGAAACATCTAAAAAAGGGCATTTCTTCTAAAATGTCCCTTTATCACACAATATAAAGGACTGTTTGGTTTTATTGTTCCGCTTTTCTTGCTCTGAGACAAAATAACAATTGACTTATCACAGCTGCATTGCCCGTTTATCTCGCTTGCTTTAAAAGATAATTTTCTGCTTTGTGCAAAGTCCATAAAGTAATATTTGGGGTTTTAGACAAAAAGGATTTTGCTTTAAGTGGATAAATAGCAATTGATTCATAAACACACTGTTCATCTTTGAAATTGGAAAAGAATAAAACACAAAGCCAGCTTCACATTGAATATTCAGAATTGAGCCAAAGTCTTCAATGAAACTTTCACATAGAGAGTAAATCACTGACCACTATGAACAACAATCAGATATCAGAAGATTTCCTCATGATCAGTTCATAAAACAGGACTGTCATTTAAAAATGGGTCACATCATAATTTACAGATTTCATCATTTTTATTTGCCGACAAAGTTTAAATCATGTCATTAAATCACAGTAAAATCAAATTTTACACTCTAATGTAAATAAAAATGAATCATCCTTAAAACAAACATACATTTTACAACCTATGGAGTCACGGTTTATTGCTTTTATAAAATAAAATATCACCTGGTTTTGAAAAAGAACCACTTTTTTTATGTTACAAGATTGGCAAAGTTCACCCATTTTCATCTGTCTCCCTGAATGTTTAATTATACAAAGATTTGTCTGGTGTGTAATTAGTCTCACAGGCAGTCTGTATTAACTGTGTGTCTCCTATAGTTCAGCCAAAAATGAAAAATCTGTGATTATTTACTCACCCTCAAACCATCCCGAACTCATATGATGTTATTTGTTCTGAAAGAATCCTGAAGAATCTTCATGCAGCTCTTTTCCCTACAATAACCACAACTGTCAAAATGATTATTAAATGTTATGTATTTCAAAAGTCTTCTAAAGTCATACGATAGCTTTGAAGAACAGTGTTTGAACGTGTTTTAATATCTGTCTGTCTGTCAGAACTCAGAACCATGACATTATATATGAATTTCATATTAACATGTCCAGGTTTCATTCAGCTCAAACATGTCACAATATCAAAGGTATAACAAACACTGCCCCTGTGTATAATTTTTTAATTTTATTTAAATGATATATGATATAATAATGGTAATAAAATGGGTTTCATTTTTCTTTCTTTCTCTTTATTTTCAGGTGAAATATGAGCCAGACATTCTTGACAGATTTCCTGAGATTCATTGATTCAGAGCAGACTAATAATCATCTGTCAGACCACTCAGAAACTCATCTGACAACCTACAAAAGGTCTTTCCACCTCCATCACACCAGTGACCAGATGAATAATGCATCTGACCTCTCAGAGAGTAAATATAATATTTAATTGAAAGATCTTGAACGGTCACATTAGGTAAGTGCTGCTTCCTCCACCAGACAGCGCCATCTATCAGCCACAACATCCAACATCAGGTTAAAACAGGAATTCTAAAAAAAAAATAGATAAAACGAGAATAAAAAAGGAACACTTCACCACTGGATTTTGCAAAATTGCAAGGTTAATCACATTAAATCTCTGAAATGCATTCTGACCTTTTGAGGCACTTAGTAGCAGAGTAATTTACAGCAGAACGGCATATTATGAGAATTCTGATATAAACTCAGAATTTAGGTTTATTTCTTGTGTTTGCAAATTTACTCGCAATTCAGTTTTTTTGTTTCCACCATGGTAAAATAAAAATAAAAAGAATAATAAAGGTAGTTGTGACTTTTTTTATCTTACAATTCTAACTTTTTTCTTGCAATTGCAATTTTATATCTTGCAATTTGAACTTTGTGTCTTTATATATGCATATCATAACTGTGAGATATAGTAGAGATATAGAAGTCCAAAATGTAAGATATAAATTCAGAATTGTGGAAAAAAGTAAGAACTGTAAGATAAAAAATTATATATAAAAAAAAATTGCAACCAAAATATAGAATTGTGTGATGTAAACTTAGAACTCTGAGAAGAAAAAAATCTGAATTGCAAAATATAAACCAAGAATTGCGAGACTTAAACTCATTATTGTGACGTAAACTTGGTATTGCAAGAAAAATAATCAGGATACTGAATTTGTATCTCGCAATTTGAGTTGTAAGATTGTACAAAACTTTCAAATTGTAAAAAAAAAGAAAAAAAAATTGTAATAATAATAAACAATTCGCAATTACTTTTTTTTATTATTGTTGTTATTATTCTCTTGTCACTGTTACAGACACACCAGGTTCCACCTCCATTCAATCACAGCGCACGCCCTCACCTGAGTACTGAGCACTTCCACCTGACCCTCATCAACAGTCAATCACCTCTGCACTACAAATACCACACACACGCACTCAGTCAGCGTTCGGTCTCGTTCGCAACAAGGTCTTACCTTTATGCTAACTCTAAGCACCAACTCTATCGCTACTTACCTCTCTCCAGCGATCTCCAGAAGTTGCCAGCCATCTCTGTGCGTGTGTGTGGTACACCTCCCTACCTTGACGTCTCTACCCCTCTACTACGGATCCATTCATCACTGCCAGTCTCCATATCACTCTTCCCAGCACTACCCGCTCCTCTGCTTGTGCCTGAATAAAACTGTCTTTCTGTTATCCTCAGCCTCCTGGGTATTTCGTAACAGTCACAAACAAGAGTCCTTAGTTTTCTCATTATTTGAATGATTTATTTTTTTTTTCACACACGGATCTATTGTCCTGTAATTTATTTCAAATAAACCTGCCTCCAATTGCACATCCGAACCAAACTGCAGTGGTTGCTATAAATGTCAGTCAGACAGTGTCCTGTCCAGATTAACCTGCAAAGTGAACCAGACCTTACGCTGATATTTAAAAGTCAAACTGTGCAAGCATTTACTAATATCATTTCTCAAATTTAGGATTAGTGTTTCTTGAAAAATCTCTCTGATCAATAATAACAGTGATGCTGGCCTTAGAAAACACCACCAATAATGAGTAGTGCATTTCAATATTCACGTCACTGGTGTTCACTTTCTGTTTAAATCTCATGGAGCGCAGAAGGTCATCGAGCAGTGTGTTGTGAGTGAACTCAAGGACGCTGCTTTACATCTGCATGAATCACATTCAGATCAAAGGAGCAGCGGGGAGCCAGTCACTCACTGATAAAGTTCAGAGCTGAAATATGATGGAGTGTTTATTTCTGGGTCAGTGGGGTGCTAAGGAGAATGCTTTCTAAGAGCGAGAGCACGAGCGAAGGCCTGAACAGCGGTTTGACAGGCGCTCACTGGGTAAAAGGACATTATGACAGGCTTCCTGCGACCGGAGAGAACCACACTGACTGAATATACAGCCAAAATAACAGAGAGAGAGAGAAGAGTCATTTTTTATTGATGGGCTTGCTACCTGAGCCAGACTTTCTAAACAGAAAAAACTGTCCTATATTCACGGCGATAAAACACCGGAAATGTCAAGTTTACTGTCACTCTTGAGTCTTACCTTGATTTGTAGACAAAGTTAGAGAAAAATTATCAAATACACACCCTTGAGAAAAAGAACTGTGCTTATTGTATTGAATGTGTACTTGTAGTCTACTTTATCCTAATATCATATCATATCTACACTAATGGTCAAAAATTTAGAATAATTAAGATTTTTACAGTCATGGAGTGGAATAGTTTCGAGCTGAATAATAATATAATTACATTTTGTGACGATATAAACAATCAAGCAGTTGAGGTTTGCTGTATAGTACATAGTGTTAAATGTGAGTGTACTGTATGCATGCAGTAAGGTTGACTAGACTTACAGTAATTGTGTAATTTGTTATTAATTCATTAATTCATTATGTGGCAATATCGAAAATCATGAAGCCTGATAGGGATATAATCTTGGAAATAAAAGTTATTAACATTTTTATTACAAAATTTGTCATTTTGGATTACGAAAAAATAAAAAGATTTAATGATTGAAAAAAAAAGGTTAAAAATTTTACTTGTGGTTTATTCATCACTCTGGAAATGGAAGGTCAAGTGAAGTTGCATTGTGGGATATATTGCATACTACATACTACTATTGCATTCTATATGGAACCATTATGTTATTCCAAGTATAGTGAGAATGTGTGATAGTGGTTATATAGAGGTGTTTGTGTGTGTGTGTGTGTGTGTGTGTGTGTATGTTTGTCTCTTATTGAGTAAAGTGTTCCTCAAACACAGACTGTCAGACTCAAGCGGTGCGTGACTGCTGATGTCTGAGACACTTTCACATCTCACACTCACAAACACCAAGAATTAACATTCAAATCACTCTCAATCTCACACACACACACACACACACACACACACACACAGAGAGAGACACACACATACACACACACACACACACACACACACACACACACACACACACACATACACAGAGACACACACACACACACACACACACACACACAGAGAGAGAGAGAGACACACACACACACACACACACACATACACACATGTGAAACAAAGAAAGGAAGAGCGATTGATTACATACACAAATGGCATCTAATCGTGTATTAAAATGATCTTTTGTCTTCATCAAAGAGACGAGGAGATGTTTTCTTTCATCAGCAGCTAAACATGTCAGGAGTTCCTGATCTCTCAAATGTGATAACAAGCTTCATAAGACACAAAACACCTTGAGTTTCTCTGCAGTGAGTGTGTGAGCACTGGTTCCTGAGCTCTGGGACTAAACGGCCACAGAACTGACAAAATCTACATTTATGTAGCTGGAAATTATTCTGGATTCATTTTCTCACAAAATGTGTTTTTCCTATCCAATATGTATAAAATATGGGTTTTATACCAGCAGATACAAAACTAATGCATCAAATACTAAATCTTGACCAGTCTAACATTCACTTCAGTGAAAGAATGAATTGAGACGCTTCCAAACTGATTTCAGCTCCATTCGTTCAATAATGACCAGTCAGCTATTCACCAGACAAAATTACAGACAAAACAGCCGTATTTTACACATCACACCTGTGTTAAAATGCAGCAGCCGTTTTGTTTTTGTGGTGTTGCTACACGTAGAATCTACTTAAAATAAAATAATCTAAAAATCCCAAACAATTTATTTATAATTTATGTGATGGAGCATGAAAATAAAATAAAATAAAATAAAATAAAATAAAATAAAATAAAATAAAATAAAATAAAATAAAAGTTTCTAGTGTCATTGTGGAAAATAATAAAGCATAATAAATTATATAATAATATCAAAATAGCACTTTCGAGAAGAAGACTGGCTTTGACTGATTTAATAAACCAAAGTATAGGAACAACAGATTGGAAATCGTATATATATATATATATATATATATATATATATATATATATATATATATATATATATATATATATATATAAAATATAAAATAATATTTTATTATTATTATTATTATTAATTACTTTCCTTCTAGTAAAAAGCATAATTTTTCTTTCAAATGTTTATATTTTATTTCTTACTCTAAGTATTTGAATCTATATGAATTATTGAGTTGGTTTTAAGGGAGTGAAACACAATATGATGTCATAATTTTGACAAAATTAAGAAAAAATAAAATCAAAATTAAGAAAATTCAAGTTCTCAGATTCATTAACTTAAGACCAAATTATACTTTTATGAAAAAAATAAAAATAAAAATCAGCTGAAGTTGTGTGATTTAGTCTCATGTCTCAACAATCAGTGTGTGAGAGACATTATTTATGAAAAGACATGAATATCAGCGTGCATCAGCTTTCTGCGGCATCTGTGTGTGTTAGTCCTCAGCTGAGCATCACAGATCATATTTGTCTTCATCTGAGAGAATAATTCTAGATTAATGGATGAGAACGAGAGACGAGGAGTAAAGACAGATGTGTGTGTGATTAGAGGAGCACTGACGAGGAACACACTGTCATATCTGCCTTCCTCTTCTTATTAGAATGATTGACTGTCACCATGGTAACAAATTATGGAGCAGGCGGAAGATTCTATGTATATGTCAAGATGTAGTTTTTTTTTATGGCAAATAATTTGAATCTTTAACAACTTTTATTTTGACTTGTTCTGTTTCTTTATCATTTTTATTCAGTGTCTATGTGCTTCTGAAACTCAATTATGTAGCAAGACAAACATTTGTGTCATAAAATATTAGTTAAATCTATGCAGGATTTTATGTGCAAGTTATAAATATTAGAAATAGTTAGAAATAATTTATGTGATGGAGCAAGAAAAATGAATGTGGAGATTCTACACCAGAAGAACAGCGTTAATTTATTAACTCAATAACAATTACACAAACTACTACAAAGTTAAACAATGTGTATATTGAATTTGTTTTAATTTTAACTGATTAACTAGTAAATATTTTGCAAATCTACTGTAAATCAGTTGCGCATTGGTCGGTCTGAGACACCAGATGGAGCCAGTGTCCATATCAAACTCACTGAGGCGTCTACAAATACTGCCTGACGGGTTTTCCACGGTTGTCTTACATTGTTATAAATAATAAGAAGAAGAAGAAGAAGAAGAAGAAGAAGAAAAAGAAATCACAATCTTGTACTTCCATGAATTATCAATGTATTTATTGAGAGTTCGAGGTCTACTGAGATTGACGGTACCTAAAAAAAAGTTAAAATAGCTATATTAGACAACACGTGGGTCTTTAGTAAATAAAGCCTCGGGCTGATTTTCAGTCAGGCGCGTGCGGGTCAGGCTCGTGGGGTCTTATGTAAGAAGCGCGCTCCAGCGGCGGAGCGTCATTCGGCGGCGGTCTCGAGGTGACAGGAGTGGTTTTAGTCTGATTTAAAATGATATTTAATGTCACATCATGAGTTAATGTCGAGGTAAAGTTTGATTTTAATCGTAATCATCGACTGAGGAGGCGGAAGAGCGCGGAATATCGACCCGTGATCGGTTATTGATCATCATGCCGCCCATCGAGAATGACGCGGGACGCGAGCAGATCCGATCGAAGATCGAAGAGCTGATCGATTCTCATCAAGTGCTGGTGTTCAGCAAGAGCTACTGTCCCTACTGCGTCAAGGTGAGCGCGGACAGAAACACGAGAAGTGTGTGTTTAGTGATCATCAGTCAGTATATCCTCCTGAGAGACACAACTGAAGTTCAGAGAATGTTGTTGTTCTTTATGTCATTACATTGATTGGAGCTAAGAAACAAACGGGAAAAAACATTTGTAGAAAAAATGTTTTATTCATATTTTCTTTGTGGAGGACGCCAGGACGAACTTATATGAAAAAAAAAAAAAAAAAAAAAAAAAAAAATTCACTGTTACCGGTCAAAAGTTTGGGATCAGTCAGACTTGTAATGTTTGTTTGTTTTTTTTTAAAGAAGTCCATTCTGCTCATCAAGGCTACAATTATTTGATCAAAAATCAGAAAAAAACTGTAAATTTGCCAAATGTTATTACAATATAAAGTAATGGTTGCTATTTTAATAACCTTTAAAATATAATTTATTTCTGTGATGCAAAGCTGAATTTCCATCATCATTGCTCCAGTATAAAGTGTCACATGATCCTTCAGAAATCATTCTAATATGCTGATTTATTATTAGAATTAACAATGTTGGCAACAGTTGTGCTGCCAAATATTTTTTTGGAAACTGCGATACTTTTTTCGGGTATAATTTAGTATATTTTTTCGGTACTTTTTCATTCATCAGTCAGTTTTTAGGTTTCAGGCTGTTTTTAGCCAAACTTTGTACAAAGATGATTCTCAACTATTTTATGAAAGATATAACAGAATGATTTGGTATAGTACTGAACTTAATGCAGTATGTTTGTAAAATGTTCATTGGTATTCCTATTCTATACAATGTATCTATAGATTTCCTCTAATTTGCATATTAATTTGTTCAAACAAGTGTTATAATGGGGGTAAAAACTTGGCAACATTTTCATGAGATATCTCATATTTCATAGGAATATTGATCTATAATTATCTCCCTAAAATTAAAAAAAATTAAAAAAAAATTAAAAAAATTAACATGAAGTTTATCATCTAACATTACAGAAGACATGTATGATAATTACACCCTGTTTCGTTAAAATAAAAAGTCATATTCAGATTTAAAACCCCATAATGTTTTTCTGAGATGTTTATTCACATTATAATGTTTCCCTAAGAGTGCTAAATTTGATAATTCTGTCAATATCAGTCATATTTAAAGAGCAAGGAGAGGAAGTGTTTATGATCAAACCTCCTGAAAAAGCCCTGAATGTGCTCCGTACAGGACACAAAACTGTGGACTCAGAAATATGACTAAAATATAAAATACAGAAGTCTGTGCCTGGGTCCCAGGAGGATATGATTATGTGTTTCTATTGTTTTAAAACATTTTATTTCAAAATAACAATTGCTGGATGATTTGTTTGGTTTTTGTTTACTTTTTCCTTCATAATTCCTTACTTTTTTATGTTGTTGTTTGTTTATTTCTTATTCTTTGTTGTTTTTATTTTATTCTGCTATGTTGTAAAGTTCTTTGAGTTTTAAAGTACTGTACAAATTATTATTATAATTATTTATGTTTGCGTGTTTTTACACTCGTTATATTTTGTGGAAAATTTGAGGAAAAATAACTTTATATTTTAAGATTAAAATCAATTATGTACACCATTTAATTTTTTTGTTGTTGTTTTTGTTCATGCTATGGCTGATATTTGAAAAGCTGTAATGGATGTTTTTTCTGCTAAAGTCTTCTTTGTTCTCTTGTTTCTTTGATTCCAGGTGAAGGAGCTCTTTAAAGAGCTGAATGTCAAGTGTAATGCAGTAGAGCTGGACCTGATGGGTAAGAGCACAATAACTTTTTATCCTTTTGCATATCAGAAGAGTAATCAAATGACTTTTCTACTAATGAGTGAAATGAAATGCATGCAGGCTGTGCTGGTTACTGCCTGTTCTGTTCTTCAGCTGAGGGGAATAACAGCAGATTATTGCTGTATCTGTATTTTCACCATATTGTGTACATGGTGTCAGAGCTTATTGTCTGACAATCTTTATTTTTAAAATTGCAGGGAAAATAGGTTTTAAAATAACTTTAGTTCCTATTTTAAATTATTCAAGATTAAAAAAAAAAAAAAAAAAAAACTCAAGTGTGGTCTCCATCGAAATAGCCAGAGAAGCTGGTGTGGTGTTTACTATCAACCAAACAAACTCAATTTAGAGTTTCTTTGTTTTAACCTTAAAGTTTTAGCATTTTGAAGGTAAAAAAAAAAAAAAGTTTTTAACAATGTTAATAAAAGCATTTTCTCTAGTGGCTTTGCACCCTATTGTGTGTTTGTTTGTTTATCAGGACTAATTATCTTCAAATTATAAAACAAGGTTATTTGAGTCATTGTATTTTGTCAGTGATGGCTGCTGTCTACAGATACCAGTTCTGAGATTACAGAATACTTTTTTTTTGACTACATAATTAAACGAAACAATCTCTACTTCATTTGTTTTGCTGAGCATGCGATTGCATAGCATGCATGTTTATGTGCTGCTCTTCATAATAAACAATACTAATTATTCATCATATTATCATCATTTTTCCTCCACTTCGGCTGATATTATGTAACGTTCATGTTTAAGCGTATTGAACTTTTGCTGCCTCTTAGACGGAGCTGAGCTGAAAGACTCTTGCTGTGGTCTCTGAACGTTGTGCTGAAGCTCTGGAGTTAATGTTTAAGTGTTGACCGTGAGTCACTCCAGCTCCAGCATTACTAACGTCTGAAACCATCTTCCTCTTCTTGCTTTCATTCACTCCTCCGTACCCTCCTCCATGTCTCATTCATGTCTCACACTCTCTTTATCTCTCTGTCCATGCAAAGCTGTTCATCTCATGTTCATAGCATGTCCTTGATAATGGATTCTCTGGCAAACAGCTCTAAAACTGATTAGCTGCTGTGTTTCTGTTTGGAGCCAGACGTTGCGTTCAGAAGCAGGCGAGCCGTGCCAGATCCGAACCTGATTTGTTTATTGGAGAGCTGCTCATGTGGTGTAGATGTGAAACGTGAGTGGTGAGACCCTGACTGATCTGATCGTGTCTGATGTGTTTCAGAGGACGGAACCAACTACCAGGACTTGCTGCATGAGATGACGGGGCAGAAAACCGTCCCCAGTGTCTTCATCAACAAGAAACACATCGGAGGCTGTGACAACACCATGAAGGTGCGCATTCTTCTGACTGATCTCTGCATGTAGGGCCATATGACATCAGTTTATTTTTTCCCAAATTCCTTTTTTTTTTTTTTTTTTTTTTTTTTTTTCAATTAATTTGTCTCTGTACTCCTTTTTAATGGTTAAATTATATTTTATTAATCAAAAAGCATGTCTAAAATCAAAATAAAAATCATACAAATTTATACAATTTAACATCAATTTATTAAAAATTTAACATAAAATACATGTTTAGGACCCTTTGAAATGACCCTTTAAACCCTTTAATTTTTCCTCATGTTTTGATTTATTGATACCGAATTCTGTGTATTAGCATGTCTAATTATTGTACTTTATTTATTGTTATTATTATTTATTTATTCATATCATAGACTTATGATTTTTCCCCTCAGAACTTCTTTAGTGTATTTAAATTTTTTTGGTTATCAAAACAAGGCATAAAACATTAATTTAACTTTTGATTAATAAAAAAAAAAAAAAAAAAATTGGCAAACAAAGGGGATTTACAGTACTATTAAAGTGAAGCAGTTCCTGCTGAGCTGATGGTCCTGAGTGGATGTGTGACTAAATTAATGATGTTCTGCTGCCACAGCCTCACCTGCACACACCCTTCCATGATTGTTTCAAACAAAAATTAATGCCTTCACACACAGACATTACATAAATCAAGCAACAATCAATCCATCAATCAATAAATACAATTAATTCATATTAACAAACATTACATAAAAAAAAAAAAAAAAAAAAAAAAAAAAACCATTTAGGGCAGGACTTTTAGTTTCATTCTAAAATGTGTCAGTTTCACTCAGATATCTCACGTGTCAGCAAGTGATTGAAAATCTGTGTGTGAGAGATTTTAAACAACGTCAAATTTAAGAATCTTAGTTGTTATTACAACTATATCTAGCTGCCCAGTTGATCCGTATTGCTGTTTTAATGATGATAATAATAATAATAATAATAAATCTGCTTTTTATTCATTTTGGCTTTCAATGTCTATGATGTTGATTTCTGTTTAACTGTTGAAATATCTTTTTTAAAAAACATTACAAGTATTGTTTAAAATAACTAAATATTAAAAATAAAACTGATGTGTTAAGTATTTTTTTTAAATAACTAAATAGCTTTAAAAAACAAATGCATTACAAGCAATAAAGCAAAGAGTGCTTTCAGTATTTAACCGCAGGGCTTTGGCTTTTTTTTTTTTTTTTTTTTTTTTTTCATAATTTCATAATTTTTCAACCCTAATGTCAAATCATTTTTTGCAGTTGTGATCATTTGTTTTGGAGTTTGTTCTCAACAGGCCTTTATCCGTCTAGGTGTCTTAACCTTAGTAACCTTTAAATTGTCAGACTCGATTCCTAAATTAATTAAGAGCAACTTCTCACGGTATTTTAGTGTGTTTGTTTGTAGCACCGTTGAGTTCAGATGCTCCATCTGCATTAAAACACAGCATTCTGCGTCCGGGATGCACATAAGCTGCTTTTTGCCACATTGTATTTGGAGCACTTTTTTTATGAGGACTTTTCTATTGTAAACTTATTGACCTGTTTATTTGTTGAGTATCTGTAAGTGATCTCTATTTGAATCGTGTGATCGTCAGTGCCTGTTTCTATCACTAATGCATCTGTCTGTAGATCGGTCAGCTCTTTCAGAGCCGAGTGTTAGGCAGCTCTGTGGGAAAGACCTTCGGTAATCGAGCTGAATAATGCTGAAGCACCTCTTCATGATGCCTCTTATCAGCATCGTCTGTATGCTCCTGCTAATGATGGGTTGGTTGTCGTGGTAACAGGCACACAAAGATGGCGACCTGCAGAAGCTGCTGGGTGAAGGCAGGGAGGTGTACGAGTACGATCTGATCGTCATTGGTGGTGGTTCTGGAGGTCTGGCCTGCTCAAAGGTGAGTTAAATTACACCGAGAAAGAGATCCTTCATTCATGATGCTGTTTAAATACTGTGTGTGTGTGTGTGTTTGTCATCTCAGATGCTTAAGTTGTATGGATGAACCCTGTTTTAGACCTTGGTGTTATAGCAATAAAGAAAAAAAAATGTTTTAGCTTTTGACTTACAAGAAGTAAAATACAAAATTAGGTAAAAATCAACTTGAGGCACTGTTTTTACACCTTTTCTGTATGTAATACCTAGAAATAAAACAGGAATATTAGCAGAAATGAATTGAATAACACTGACTCTTTTTAGAAAACTAAATGTCAAATTAAAACATACAGGTGCATAGTACTGCATTTGTTGCTATCAAAGTACAGCTTTATAAATATAAATACTAATATTGATAGTGCATGTAAAACCTGATACAGACATGGAAAAATTAATTTAGCCAAACTATAGCAACCCTTAACGCATGAGCAGTTCTGTGGGTTTTGCACATGAATCTGATTTTAATGCTTCCTCTTCCTGCCCAAACAGGAAGCAGCTGCCTTGGGGAAGAAGGTCATGGTTCTGGATTATGTTGTACCCACACCGAAGGGCACAACCTGGGGTAAGAAAACCGGAATCAAAACCATGCAGGTTTAATCAAAACTGACTTCTAATGAGATGATGATGAGATGTTTCTGTGCAGGTCTGGGGGGCACGTGTTGTGAACGTGGGCTTGTATTCCCAAGAAACTGATGCATCAGACGGCTCTGCTGGGCACCGCCATTGAGGACGCACGCAAGTTCGGCTGGGAGTTCAGTGATCAGGGTGAGTCCAAGATTCAGCACGGCTGGAAATGAAGCTGTACGTGATGCAGACAAAAATGACTTCACGTGATCTAATGCATCTCAGATAAAAGATAATAACAGTAAACATGCATTCTTCATGCGGTACAGATTTTATGGTCGAATGTGTGAGGGCTTGAAGTTTTGTGATTTCTTCTCTGAAAACATCTCCAGTTTTTCCTTCTCTGAAAGTTTTAGCATAGTTTTATTAATTCTGTGACTGCAGCCTTGTGAATATTTCTTAATTGTTGAGACCATTATGTGAGTTAATATAATGTATGAACTAACATAATACATTTATTACAGTGTTTATTAATCTTTGTTAATGTTAGTTAATGAAAATAGTCGTTCGTGCTAATTCACAGTGCATTAACTAATGCTAAAAAGCACAACTTGGGATTATAATAATGTATTAGTAAATTTTGAAATTAACAATAACTAAGATGCTGTAGAAGTATTGTTCATGCTTAGTTCGTGTTAACTAAAGTCGTTAACTAATGAACCTCATTGTAAAGTGTTACCGATATCTTTAATGACAGAATTGTTGATGTGAGATTTAACAGAAGAAGACGTCCGAATACACCGGATGAGTGATCATCATTACAGAATTCAGTGTGTTGCAAAGCTTTTGCTTTCAAGAGCTTCCCTTTCTTGGTCTTAAAGTAGATTTCTTTTTGTCTTTCTCCTGTTTTCATCCACACACTCATCAAATGTTGGCTTTTTATTGAAGTGACTCATAACTGGGAGACGATGAGGACCGCGGTGAATAACTACATCGGTTCACTGAACTGGGGCTACAGGGTTTCCCTGCGAGACAAAAACGTCAATTACGTCAACGCCTACGCTGAGTTTGTGGAGCCGCACAAGATCAAGGCAAGTGTGTTTCTGACCCAGAAAGCCAGTCGCGCTGTGTTCAGTTCCCAGCATGCATTGTGAAGGCAAAGCTAACAGTCACAGCTAAGATGAAGCAAACAAAAAAAAGAGATCCTACTACAGGTCCAGGTGTGATGTGAACGCGAAGAAGACTGGATTCTTTTCTACATTCGAGAGAACTTGTGTAAAGCTTAATTAATTCCTTCATTTGGCAAATCATGCCTTAATGACATTTCTCAGAATAGAAGAGCTGCTGTTTCTGTGTGTGTTGGTTTTTCTTGTAAGTTAATCTAAATGGCAGCAATATAAGATGCTAAAAGTTGCATGTTGCATTGCAAATCACAGTCTGCCAAAACCTGCCCTCGTCTGACTCTTTTCTCTTCCCACCAGGCCACAAACAAGCGCGGTAAAGAGATGTTCTACACTGCTGCTAAGTTTGTGCTGGCGACGGGAGAGAGGCCTCGTTATCTGGGCGTCCCTGGAGACAAAGAGTACTGCATCACCAGGTGAGATAAGACTCTGAGTTCAGTTCACCGCGGTAAACTCCCTCTGGAGAGCCGGATAAACACAGCTGGACCTCGGGGGGACGTTGCTGATTTATTTACAGGATTTGATTTAAAGCTGATTCATTCTCAGTCACCAAGGGAAGGAAAGCTTCCACTGAATGGCGTGTTGAATACGAGGAGGATTTCTTTCTGTATGATGGTCATGTGGTATAACATACTTGTACATTTGAGTGTGGCATAAGCCTTGTTCACACCGTCAGTCCAAATCTGATCATTTGTGTATGTGATCTAAATGATTGACACTGTGTATCGCAACTGTTCCCATCTGATCTGTTTTTCGTGTTACTGAATATCTGCTTTGGTTTCTGTGGCAATGACGTTTTGTTGGTTTGCCTGTGCTAAAAACAAATAACATCAGTACAGTTTGCAAAAGAAATTTTGTCTTACAACATGATAACGTTGCTGTGGCGCTGGAGTATACGTGTTAAATGTCTCTTTTTTTCTATGCTGACGTCTCAAAAATTGTGTAGAGTAACACTTTGTTGTCATTTTCCGCTCGACTTGCAGTTTGCAACAACACAGCCTTGTCTCTGCAAAGACGTCACATTTTACGTGACGTGAGAAAGTGACGATCCGTGAAATCCATTCTGAGCGGTCAGACGGAAACGGATTTCCAGAAGTGGATTTGATTCGGATTTCAAACCACATATGAATGTAGTTTGAAACGGATGTGTAAAAATCTGGCCGTTGTGAAAAATACAATTTTTGGCCGTTGTTACTTGCTAATTATGATCAGATTCCAATCGGACATGCACAGAAATCTGATTTGAACTGACAGTCTGAACAAGGCCGTAGTGATGTTAACTTTCAAATAGAGTTTGGCCCTTGATGATGAGTGCATGTGTGTTGTTTTATGACTCGCGTCTGAGAGTTCCTGATGGTTCATTCATCTTTTATCTGATAAGGAAGTGAGTGTCAGGTGTTTGGCGAGACTCAAGCCTCTGCGGTTTTCAGTATATTGACTCTTCTCTTTGGCAGCGTTTAACTGTATGTGTCTGAACTTTTGTCTACAGTTGAGGAAACGTGATCCGTCTGTGTGTCCTCACTGGTTTTGTTTGTTATTCGCAGTGATGACCTGTTCTCTTTGCCCTACTGTCCCGGGAAGACTCTCGTCGTCGGGGCGTCGTATGTGGCTCTGGAGTGCGGGGGGTTTCTGGCCGGGTTTGGGCTGGACGTGACCGTCATGGTTCGCTCCATTCTGCTGCGAGGATTCGATCAGGACATGGCCAACCGTGCAGGAGATTACATGGAGACACACGGGGTCAAATTCCTCAGGAAGTTTGTTCCTACCAAGGTTGGTGCATGTGTGCTGTTAAACATTACTGAAAGCTGAAATGATGCTTTATCTGTTGCAGCTGCGGTTATGAACTGCTCTTAAGCAGCATTATGATCATGGCCTCTTTGCTCATATCATGTTGGTGATAACCGATCATTCTTTATTTCAACAGATCGAGCAGCTGGAAGCTGGAACTCCAGGCCGACTTAAAGTGACGGCCAAATCAACCGAGAGTGATGAAATCTTTGAAGGGGAATACAACACTGTGAGTATTACTGGTTAAACTGATCCATACGGTTCGTGATCCACGGATTCATTGCAAAATGTAACAAGCAAGCAAATTTTAAACAATTCCAGAGAGAAAAGGCGAAAGGGAACTCGATTCGTTACTCGCGCCCTGTTCTCTACACATACAGCCGCACACATGAACCGCGCACACAAACACCGAACTGAATCCTCTGAATAGACCCATCTCAACAATCATTCAGCTAAACACAGTCAGTTATGTCTCAAGTGAATGAAAACAGCTGAGAAAGAAATCAGATGTGATGTGTATCATTATATCGGATCCGTACATCAGGTCTTAAAGGGACAGCGGCCTATAAATACTGCTGCTGTCACGAATGATCATCAAACAACAAAAAAAACTGTGATTAAAAATCTATATTTAATTTATACAGCGAACACTATGCAGTGTTATTTTCCCTAATTATTACATTTCTGTATTTGAATTCTACCAGCCTTATTTTATTTGTAACATACTCTGTTGTATTTATCTATGCTTGTAATTTGTGTATTTGTTCTTATTTTTACTGGCTGTTCTCTGGTCTCTTTAATCATGTTTAAACCTTCTTAGTTAATCTAAAGCATCATCTGTTGTTACGGAAAAAAAAAAGTAATAAAAACGCTCTTTTGAAACTTTTTACATTCACTTTGATGAAATGGAGGCACAAAGTATGTTCACTTTGTTAGTGGATCATGTGTGACACCAGCGGCTCGAGTCCGTGGGAAATGTGAGCACTTAGAAAAAGATTGCAGTCACAGAGGGTTTAAAAGCAGTAATGTCAAGTATTCTTGTTAAAGCACTTGCAGCAGTTATTCAATCTAAACCTTCCTTTGAGTTGTACTAAACAGACTACTGTTCTGATGTAATTCCTGTGGGTGCTCTTAGATCCGTTAAACAATGCTTTGCTCATTATTATTATTTGTTGTTTTCTTTGCAACCAAGGGAGGAGTCTGTGGTAATCAGCATTGTCACATTCCTTCAGTATTTCTGATGCTCTGTGTCTCTCAGGTGTTGATCGCAGTGGGCCGAGACGCCTGTACAGGAAAGATCGGTCTGGACAAGGCTGGAGTTAAAGTCAATGCCAAGTATGTCTCTTTCTTCTGTATGGTTTATTCTGGTCATCTGTCCTCACAGTCCCTCCTCCTTGTTGTTGTGGTAGCTCTTGAGAGGGCGGGGTCAGAGGCGGCTCCGGAGTGTCACGGTGAATCAGCAGATTTGACTCTGGGAACTGAGAAGTGCGTCCAGCGTCTGAGCAGAGCACACATGGACTGTGTTAACATTTCCATTCATGCATATTAATTGACACATGCACTGTGTGTGAGCTGTGTGTGGTTTGAGTCCGTCACACAGGTTTAGATCCATTCTCATGTGACTCCATATGACCCACACACACATGCGAATGATGCACGGCTCTTTTATGGCTCCTCTGTATGAAATACTCGCTGAGCATTTACAGATTTATGATTTGAGATGCTGGCTTCAGTTTAGTAATGCGCAGTGTGTTTCTAACGTACCACAGAATGTGAGAAGTCACTGTGCATTAGTTACAGTAACACTCAGTTTTCTTAGATTGCAGAAGTGAGCTGAAGTTGTTGATGTAATGTGGCTGTTACATTACAAAGCATTTTTTGTTTCATTTTTCTGCAGCAGTCTCAAAAGGGTTTATTTGGGATTTAGACAAACTCAGGGCTTGAAGGTGCATTTGTGTCTTAAGTTGAAAAATTTTGGGGCACAGTGACAAAGTGCGCTAGGTTTTAAAATATTTGTTTCAAACTGTATTTAATAGTAGTGTGATTATTTTTAGGCCAATCTTAAAGTGTATACACCGTGCACATTCACACACACACAGTGAATATTTATGTTGAAATGTGCTGCACTCATATTTGTTAAATGAAATCATAGCCTTTTGAAGTTAAAAGCAATTCCTATTTATTTTTATTTTCTTGCTAAAATAAGACGCTTATTAAATCATTTCAGATAATTAAGACTTTTTATGAAACGTTTAAAGACTGAATTATGGACCCAGAAAAACTGTTACCATTTTTAGTGCATTTAAAGAATCTTTCATAAAATTCTGCTTAATCTTGGCTTTCTGCATAAGGTCAAAATGTATAAAAGGTTTGGTTTTTTTTATATTATGCTGTTGAATGTTTCATTTGTATCAGTCACGTGTTAGCAGATGAAGCTGATATGACAGTAATTTTAAATATATCATACCAACAATAACTTTTTTTTTTTTTTTTTTTTTTGATCTTAAACTTCATAAGACTGGGGGTTTTAAAGCTCAGTTCACACTAAGTGATTTTAGCCTGATTTTGACACAATCTGCTTGATGTAGGGTGTCTTGGGACACAAAATTCAATCATTTCGTCTCGTGTCGTGTGTCATAATGGAAGATTCTCAGTTCTCTCTGGTCTGGTAACAACACGTGGTCTGAAATGTTTCTTGTTAACGACACCAATAATCTGATACAGTGACACAAATTGCGTATTCTGAGCCACCCTTCATTTGCACACATGCTCCTGAATACCTTTCGCAGATCATGCATATCTATTTTTAGTTGCAAATGCAAGTGTAATGAATACACAGATGAATTAAAACATTGATGCAAAAGTTTTGATGCATTATGAGGAAAAGGAATTGTAGAATATGGTTCTGCTGCTCACAATAATGACACGGACGTTTCGCAACCAAATAATACAACGTGAAGGGAATGGAAGTAAACTGATTCAGATCAAGCATCAGAATCAAGTGTTTTAATGCGAAGTTTGTTGTTGGTGTGGAATAGATAAAGTCCTCTAGACTTGGACTTCGCTCCCCCAGTGCTAACATTGAGTCGGTTTCTGTTCCTCCGTCCAGGAACGGGAAGATCCCAGTGAACGATGAGGAGCAGACCAGCGTTCCTCACATCTACGCCATTGGAGACATCCTGGAGGGGAAGTGGGAGCTGACTCCTGTGGCCATTCAGGCCGGGAAACTTCTGGCTCGCCGACTGTACGCTGGAGCATCTCTGAAGGTCTGCCATTCCCGTTAGATTTATGTGTTATGAACCTTAGATTAAACTCTGTAGATAGCAGTTGGTTTTCTGTGACCTCACCAGATCCTGTTTCCCTCTCTGTGTGTGGTTTCAGTGCGATTATGTGAACGTTCCCACCACGGTCTTCACTCCGATGGAATACGGCAGCTGTGGTTACCCGGAGGAGAAGGCCGTCGAGATCTACGGACAGGAGAACCTCGAGGTGCGTGTTTGCAAACAGACGTCAGGCTGGAAATATTAATAAGCTGTGCTGATAACGAGTGGGGTTTTAATGATGTTGTGGTGATTGTGTTGGTCTCTGCAGATCTATCACAGTCTGTTCTGGCCTCTGGAGTTCACTGTTCCCGGCCGGGACAACAACCGCTGCTACGCCAAGATCATCTGCAATAAACTTGACAACGTAAGACATGCAGTGTTTCCCACAGCCTTACACTCTATTTGTGGCGGCACTCCCCCGCCCCCATATATACACATATATGCAAACTCATTTCCTGCCAGCAGGAGGCGCTTTAAGAGCGGGAGAGATACAGGATTCTCCGGTAACGACTGTGAAGCAGCGCTGAGCTCACAAACGCTGCCTTTATCAAGCATTACATGCAAAATGAAATGAAAATGAAATCGAAAATTTTCTAAATACAGTCGGTTTCCTTCTGAAATACAGTGATATAAAAACACCCGCATCGGTTTTTGATTTTTATAACGTGCAGTGCTCATGTTTATTCAATGAAGTCAAAGGCTTTTGGAAAATCTATTTGTGGCGGGCAGTTTTGATATTGTGGCGGCCCGCCACAAATAAATCAATGTGTGGGAAACCCTGACATGCAGAACTGTCACCATCCTGTGTGTGTGTGTTATGATTATACACTAAACTCTGTTTTTTAATCAATTTGAAATAAGGTTTAATTTGTTAACATTAGTTAAACTTACAATGAACAGTGCTTCTACCAGCGTTCCTATTGTTAACTCAAACTATAAATTGTTTTTGGTAATTGAAATAAAGCTATATATATATTAAACTTAAGTTGCAGTACTAAATTTACTTGGACTTAAAAATAGCTAAATAGAAATACGTGTGTATGTGTGTATATATATATATATGTGTATGTATATATATGTATGTATGTGTATGTATGTGTATATATATATATAACCACATAAATCTACTAAAAGTTAAGTTGTATCTTCTGACACTGAACAATGAACAATTGGATTTTTATAATGAACATTAACAGATTCATGCATTCTGTAAAAATCTTGATGTACTGTTACCATTTTTTTTTCAATTGAGTTGAAATATTTTAATTGTGAAAATGGATTACAATTATAATCCAATTTGAATTGATGCATCAGTTAATTATTAATATTCATAACTTTCTCAATTCGCACTGAAAAAGAAATTCCAGGAAAAAAACATTTAGAACTTATTCTGTTCTTTGCTCTTGTTTATATATTTTTTTTAACAATTAATTTGATATGTACCCTGGTTTGTGTGTGTGTGTGTGTGTGTGTGAGATCTAATGCCATCTGTTGGCTTGTATGATGCATATTTGGTTTTAAATTTTGGCTTTAAATCATGTACTTGTTTGTTTCAGAGGCTCATTTCTAGCAGGCAGTGACTGATTTTCATTAAGAAATGTGTTGTATGAATGATTTGCGTTTGATTCCATATACTGTGAGAGACACTTCAGGAGTATTAACTGCTGTGTGTGTGTGTGTGTGTGTGTGTGCAGGATCGTGTGATTGGCTTCCACTATCTGGGTCCTAACGCCGGAGAGGTCACTCAGGGCTTCGGAGCCGCCATGAAATGTGGAATTACCAAAGACCAGCTGGACAACACCATCGGTATTCACCCGACGTGTGCCGAGGTGCGTTCCTGTGACCCTGCTGCTTCATGACATATTACTGATATTTCACGTTCTTAGTCTTTTGAGTATAAATTCTTTCTTCCCGTCACTCTTTTCCAGATATTCACCACCATGGAGGTCACCAAGAGCTCGGGCGGAGACATCACTCAGTCCGGCTGCTGAGGTTAAACCCTGCTCGTTTAACAGGCTGTCAGGACTAGTTTAAACTGGTTTATTCTAGTGATGTATCCCTCTCCTCTTGGCCTAAACGCACTCGAGTCTCTTGAATTAATCTCAGGTCATCGAAACTCATCAGACGGTGAAACATCCATGCTTTTGTGTCTCACTGTTGTTCCCCGTAAACGTCACCCTTTACAAAGCGTGTGATCGTTTCCACATGTGCTGGAAGGGTGTATTGTGGGCGGAGTCTGGGAGCAGCAGTAAGAGGCGGGGCGTCACTTGCTAAGAGACCAGTGATTGGAGGAGGAGATGATGATTGACAGCCTGTTAGACAGCGGGGTTACTCTGCTTTAACTGATTGTCTGAGTCAGAAATGCACCAGATGTTTGGTGCTCTGTGACGTTTTAACCCTTACCCCACGCTCCGTGGCGGGTTACGACCGATGTTTTCTGCACTTGGACTTTAAATTGATAAACACTTGTTAACATTGACTACACTGATCCTTGGCCTTTGACTCACGAGGGCCGCATACTTTAATTTCTTTTGGTTGTAGGAGTCTATTTTTCTATATTTAATAGTATTTTGTCATCAGTTGCTCTGCAGAGCGTCATCTTTGACGGATTTCACTTCCCGCTCTCATGATTTTCTGATACAGCGATCGAGTAACTGAGACGTGATCGAAGCGCAAACCAAAAGCAGCATGTAGATGCTTCCTCAAAGTATTTAAACTAAGAAAAAGAAGCACTTAGAAATATAAATAAGATGTGTATGTTCATATTTTTATAAATATGTCACTGCATTACATGTATATGTATGAAGGTTTCATGCAAATATAAATGCATGTCTATTTGTGTTCGTTTGACTTTTGCTGTTTATTTGCTCTGTGGATTATTTTGTCCTTTCGTCTCCTATCATTCACTCCTTTTGCTTTCTGAGGATTGCGTTTAAGTTCTTTTACTGTCACTCAGCGCCTGATGAATGTACAATATTTCCATAGTATCTCTGTTCAGATTCTATTCATGGACTTTAATAAAACTATGTACACTACTTTAATTTGTGCAGTAATGAATCTAAAACATACATTAATCTGAGTGCCGTACAAGCCTTGAAAATGTTATGAACATAAGTTAATTGTGCAATTTTCCGTCCGTGTGTTTACACATTATCACTGTTTAGCTGTAACATTAATATCTCCTGCTGCTTGATAGGGAAAGCAGTGCAATAAAAAAAAAAGATTAAAAGAAGCCCAATGCATATGTTGACCAGAATATGATGGATGTTTGCGTAGCATTTAATGTGAGTTACTGCAGTAAATCGTTTCCAGGGTTTTCATTTATCAGTAACCTTTAAAAGCAGCTTTGAGAAGTTTTACTGAAATTTAAAGATAGTGTCATTTAATTAACTTCATTCATGTAAGTCTTTCTAGAGTCTCTAATTTTTAAAGTTTGGTTTACTTGTGGCTCTTAGACTCCAGTGTCCTTCTCAGCCTGCTGCTTTAAGATATTTTTAGATGATTGTATTAAGAATGAGATGAATACAGTTCAGAAACACTGACAGTAAATGGATCCGGATGGAATGCTGATTGGCTGGAAACGCACTATAAACAGGAAATGTCTAAAGCTTTATTTCCTCTAACATCAATCAGTTGTCATGGACAGAACTGAACTGGGCCACTACAAATGCAGGGTGGTCACTTCCTAGTGTTCTCTTGATTCAGTGCACACATCAGACTATAGCTGAATTCACTTCAGACAGCTCGTCCTTTTGATGAGGCCAGATGAATATTTATATTCACACACATGCAGTGGTGAATAAAACCTTCAATTCCTGGACAGCACACCTGCTTCTGTGATGTGCAGCACATTCATCTGAGACAAAGAGAGCGAGAGACCTGAGAAAACCATGATGAAGCGCCTCATGTCCATGCATTTCATTGAGTGAGTGAATAATCACAGGCTGATGGATCAAACACGCCTGAGCAGAGTGTGTGTGTGTGTGTGAGAGAGAGAGAGAGAGAGTATGTGTGTGAGAGTGTGTCTGTGTGTGTGTGAGAGAGAGAGATAGTGTGTCGGTGTGTGTGTGTGTGTGTGTGTGTGTGTGTGAGAGAGAGAGAGAGAGAGTATGTGTGTGAGAGAGTGTGTCTCTGTGTGTGTGTGTGTGTGAGAGAGAGAGAGAGAGTGTCTCTGTGTGTGTGTGTGTGAGAGAGACAGCGAGAGAGTCTGTGTGTATGTGTGTGTGTGTGTGTGTGAGAGAGAGTGTCTCTCTGTGTGTGTGTGTGTGTGTGTGTGAGAGAGAGAGAGTGTGTCTGTGTGTTTGTGTGTGAGAGAAAGAGATAGAGAGAGAGAGAGAGTCTCTGTGTGTGTGTGTGTGTGTGTGTGTGTGAGAGAGAGAGAGAGAGAGAGTTAGGGGTGTCTCATTCTGTTTGATGTAATGCTGTTCTACTTCATTAAGTTCAGCTGGTTGTGGACCGATTTATAGAAGTTTTTTTTTTTAAATAAATATTCTATATGCAGTATGTAGTTTAAAATATATTGGTTTCTAAACTGAATGTATAGAAGCAACTTCATATCAGCTTTGGTGACTCATTTGTCTTAAAGAACCATCATTCAACAATAATAAACCTCTACTGGACTACAGAGATCCGATGAAGCCTGCATATATATATATATATATATATAAAGAAAAAGAATATAAAGAAAAAAATATTTTGACTGTAATATGACTACAGATTTTCTGTTGGTGAATAAAAAGTAAATTCAAAATGCAAGACAGGCTTTTAGAGGATTGGTGTCAGACATGTATAAGCCACTGTAAATGCTGTAATTGTGAAATGAAGGTGATTCAGCGGTGAGTAAGTTTTCCTGACATCATGATCCTTTGTTTCAGTGTGTCTGAGAAACCTCATTAACTGAGCCATCAATGCACACTCGGTCACAGTGAGTTGGCACTTTAGTTAAACTTGTTATAAACCTTACTATTAAGATCTGAGATCATGATTTAATAATAGATTGGAAAAAGAAAAGAGAAACTTAAAATATAGGATACTTTAGGATAAAAAAGACTTTTAGCAAGCTGTTTGTAACTATAATAGGGATTTAAATGGTTAACCATTTCACTTATACATTTATCTATGTATTAGATAAATATATAATTATATAATTTCACAGAATTATATATTTAATTCTGTGAAATTCTAATTTAAATATTAAGGACACTGTACGTTGTGTTCGTTTCAGGACATGGATTACACATTAACCGTTCTGAACATTTCTTAAACATTTCTCAAGAGCGAGGAAAGAAAAGAAGTTCCTCTTAATAAAAAACCAAACACAGAGTGTGAGTAAATCCTCAGCAGGAGTGAAACCGAGGAGAAGATGCGCCTCCTACTGGACACACCACACCCGCTGAGGAATAGCCTTTAATTTGAGTTATTTATTTATTTATTTCATGGTTTAATTAATTATTATAATGCATTTCATTATTATTTATTTTATTATAATTTGATTACTTATTTATTATATTTTTATTCAAACGTTAATTATTAAAAACTTATTTGAAGCAGTTAATTTTTCATCTTACGTTTAGTCTGCAGTACATATAGAACAAAACATTAATTTTAATTATTTTAATTTATTTTCATGTATTTATTTAGTTATTTATTGTCCAGAAACAGCGTCTGCTCCAGAATCCAGTGTTTTATGATAATTGTTCATATTAAAGCAAGCTAGGTGACAGCAAATAAAATTGCATTTAGCGCAGCGCCGCCTGTCGGTCTAACTGTGTATCGCACATAAAGAAACTGCGTCGGCTCTTCCTCTAGATTGCTTTCTAATGTTAAACTGACTTCCGGTTAATGTCCTTTCCAGCGAATCCACTGATCTATAATATATAATATAGATCAGTGAGCGAATCATTTCTCCTGTTTAATCTCTGTCAGGAGGCCGCTGTTGACTCAGAATAGAGCGCGTGAACTCTTGAGCTCTTCAGCAAACACCCGCATCTGAAGTTACACAATCATACACAAAATAATAAAATCAGAGCCACTTTAACATTCACGTCCATGTTATATATATATATATATATATATATATATATATATATATATCTATATAGAATATACTATCATATATATATATAGTGTATATGGGTCAAAGATGTAAAAGGGTATAAGCATAAAAACATAAGTGTAATACTGCTTTAAATTGTTGTTGGCCCCCCCCCCCCCCCCCCCCTCAAATTACAGAGTTTTTTGTTTAATTTATTTGCATTTATTTGCATTTGCGTTTTTCTGTGCTATATATCATACATTTTCCCCTGATTTACAGAAGACACCCACTAGAATGTCCTCCAGTGTAACAATCTTGTCAGGCATATTTACAACAAAAATAATTTTAACACATATTAAAAAACTAATTACTTTCACCCCGAATAATAATTAGTTGTAATTTTACATTTTTAAAATTTTCCACTATCCTAGGTTTTGCCCATTTATCAGTAAGAGTTTTTTACTCACTTTAAACACAATACAATTTAATATGCTTCCTTATTCTTTTATATATTTTAATATGTTTTTTGTCACTTTCACGTCACTTTCACTTTCACTTTTTTCACTTTCATATGTTCGTCAGAATAAGCATGTTGTTTGAATTTTTACATAAATATTATGTTGCACTGAATGACAATGTAACATTATTTCAACCAAATTTTGACATTTTATTCCCCAAAAACTTATTTGAAACCTTAAAAGTAGACACTTAACTTACATTTAATGTACTTTCTAGACATAAAATCACTTTTGTAAATTTCTTTTGATGTAGACATCTCAACATCTCAGTAATTAGAGGTCACTGATGCGTCTCTCTTAGGAAAGTGCGAATCAGTTTGTGTCCAGAAGTCCAAAGTCTGTGGATCCTAAACAGCTCCTGTAGATCCAGCAGCGGGAGTTTGCGGTGACCACACCAGCGGTCAGTGAGTGTTTGCTCTGCATCTGATGACCGATGATGAGTTAAACACACGCTGATGTTTCTCTTTCCTCAGATTCGGTCTCTATGTGCTTGTGTCTGGTCTGGAGCTGCATCCGGTCAGTGGTTTTGATGACGACAGGAGGACCTCACACTCTCTCAGCTTTAGCATTCTGGGTGCGATGAAGACGAGATATTCACTGTGAGATCAGAAGCAGAAGTGGTTCTGAATGTTTTGACCTGGAGACGTGCTGCATCACACCGGTCAGAGGAGCTTTGGGCTGTCCGCTGCCCAGTGAACATGAGCTTCTCTGAGACAGTTCACTTTAAAGGGACAGTTCATCCTCCTAAAAATGTAAATTCAGTCATCACTTACAAGCCTGATAGAGATTGTGCTCTGACGTTCAAGAGTATACAGCATCAAAGATGTGAGATGGAGAAGAGATTTGCACTGAATAACACACAAATCTCACAAAAACAATAAATATATTCGCATGATATATATATATATATATATTATTTAAACCTTTATATGATCATAACAATGAATGGAAACTTTAAATATGTTCCTCTTTAGTCTATATTATGATAATCTTCTATATATATAATCTTTATATATGTGATATGCTTTTATAACAATGACATGGAAACTTTAAATATGTTCCTCTTTAGACAGTGTTGTCTTAACGATCTGCTGATTACTGACCAGTTTTAGAATTTTAGTTTGTGCAATATGAAATACTAAAATACAACATATCTGTATTTAAAATGTATCATTGAAAATATTAGAAAGATTTATTTATTTATTTTTTTAAAAAAGATTGTTATTGTAATAATGTATTCTAAGGTGCTTAATACAAATAAATAAAAAAAATTATTATTAAAACATGTCTGCCCTCTCAAAGCATACACGCAAAATTGCAATGGCTTGAGAACAAATATAGGCAATATCTTCATTTGTTGTTTATATTAAATATTTTGACTGAATATTAATTTTGAATGACTCAAGAAAAATTCATAAAGCTTTGATTATAGTAACAGGTTTGTGTATCCTCAATATCATGTTCCATCCTAAAATCTACGGAAGCCAGGTCCTCGATGACATCATTCTCCAGGAAGTGACATCATTTTGGAGGGAAAACTGCAGCACAAAGGTCAGTAAGTTTTAGAAATGCTCTTCTGTCTCTTTTCCTGCTGCAAGAATTTGTAATATTTATTTATTTATTTATTTATTTAATTATTATTTTTTTTTCTTCTTCTTTATTTTCTAATCTATTGGGACAAATCATGGAAAATGTAAAACAGATGCAGCAATAACAAAATTTGTAGAACAAAATTGTCCTATACAATGCTACATGCAGGATTTGTTTGGAATTTGCTTTGGAAAGATTAAAGCTGAATATTTCTTAAACCTACCTGTGAATTTTGTGGACTGAAAAAAGGAAAAACACTTTTGCATTTGCTTTATCATTGTATTTACTCAAGATTATTATTTTGAAGGATTTAGAAACCTTTATTAACAGAAAAGGGGTGTGTGGTAGAATTTAAAAAAAAAGTGAGGTGAGGAGTATGATGTATTTAATGTGTTTTTATTTTCAAAATGACATTTTGGAAAGTAAAGAATAATACACTATGCATTATTTTAGTTTTATAAAATAAAAAATAAATTAAGATACAACCCTTAAAACAAAACAGCAAAATATAAAAAAACGAGCCGAAACTGAAACAGGGGAGCAAGGTACGTAATACAATACTTAATAGGTTTAAAATACAGTATATCTTAATTTCTTCAGTGTACTGTTTTCAAATCTTTGCTGTGATCACAATATAAAAAAACGATTTGTTATTACATCAACGAACTTAGCTTATTAACCTACGTTTAGAACTTCAGTTATAGTTCTAGATATTAGGGACTTTTGGGGTTATGTGAGCAGAAATAAATGCACAATGAACTGTTCAGCAACATGAAAGGAAGATGTGCTAACATTCATTCAACAAAATATCAGCAAAATTGAGTTTTGAACAGGCATTTCTCAACTGAACTTTTTTAAGTCAGCAGGATCAAAGTTTTGCGCTTCTGCAGTACAGAAGAACCAGCTGCTTGTATATTCAGTGCTTCTGGGAACCAAAGAAGCATTTCTGAGCAGCTTCATCTGTTGCAAACAGCTCTTTAGAGGGACAGCCTTGGATGTAACACAGCAGCTATGGCTTCTGGAGGCTCATCAAAAACAGATAGGTGACCTTTAAGAGATAATTAATATAATTAATTCTATTTCTGAGGCTCACTTCATCTGTCAGAGATCGGAGTTGTGTTCTTGGGAAATGGTGAAGTTGACAAGAGCAAAGTGATCAAATCCATCCTGGGCTGTGTCTGGGAAGTCTGCTGAAGAATCCTCCTGACAGTGAGTGTATTTTCTTAATGTCAAACACGTTTCTCACATGTCACTTACACACAAATCTGATGCTGTTTTCTTTAACAGTAACCAAAGGGAAACCTGACTTTGTGAAAGAGTCACAAGCCTGTCTGATGCATTACTGCATTACATTACGCAGTCGCAGGAGCTGAATATTGAGTTTCGGGAGCTTGCGCTGGTTTACTTTTGGGAAGCATTCTAGCAGTTTTCCTTGCCTTCATGATCTTTAAAGTAGCAGAAAACAGTAACTGCATAGATACATAGGTTTACACACAACCTAACAGTCCATTAACAGTCTGTCTTTATTTTTATTTACAGCTTATGCATGTCTTAAACTGGAGAATGAATATTTATACACAAGAAATACATAAGAAAAATGCTTTTCTGGCATATGTTTAGTTAACAAAGCATGTTGACGTGCTCTCCTGAATGTGACCCCAGGCACTCTTACATATACATTTATGTAATGCATAAGTTTACAGTAAGCAAAATATATAAAACACTTTCAGGATCCGCAATCGGATTGATGGAAATGAGTGCATGTTAAAAATAAGACTATATATGCCCGTTCTTCAAAGTGCATAAAAGGATTCAGTGTGTGTTTTCGTTTTGTCATGTTTATTTGTTCATTATTTAAGTGAAAAAATATTTAGTGTAGGCATATTTATTTTATTATTTTTATTTAATATTATTTTATTGTTTTTCTCTGTTCTCAGAAGTGCTGCAGGTGTGTGACTTTTTTTGTATTTTTAATGGGTCACAGACACTCATCCATTCTATTGTTATTTTATTTTCATACTAATTTGATATTTTAATCTTGGCCAGTTAATTTAATGTTCAGATACAAGGAGCATTTGTTGGCTAGGGTAGACCTCTTATTATGCATTGTATGATCGTCCAGGAATTAATTGAAGCCCACAGTATAATACTTATCTATTCATTTTTGCAAGGGGGGGGGGTGTATATTAGATACTCAAGCTAGTAAGTGTGCAAAGAAATAAAATCATTTACACTGAATTTATTCCAGCAGCTGTTAATCTGCCTCATAGGGTACATTTATGAACAAGTTGCTTTTTTATGCTTTTCTGTTAATGAAAAATAAAACAAACATGGCAAGCAATCATGCATTATCTCATAGTGTCACACTTATATAAAATATTTTTCTGAATAAGATGGAAGCAGGAGGTGGTTATGTTTTGTTGACCATGTGTTAGTCATATGCTTAATTAAGTGAAACCTGAAGCACAGCGCAGCCAACGATGAGTTTTCCTGTTATCAGTTTACACAAAGAGCATGTTGTGAAGCAGCTGCACATACTGTGATAATATTTATATTAGGGTGGAGTACTAATGGCATTTCAGGCAGAAAGGTATAAAATGTGCGCACACCTCCTTCAAAATCACACCAAACCCCCATCAACAACACAACAACGTAAATTCAAATACATCTGATGGTGCGCACACCTCCTGCAACATCACACCAACGTCTTATGAACTACTTTTAAACATTAATTTACATGCATAGAAAAACAACCTAGCAAATCCGAGGTAGGTAGATACAATATCAAATTTTGCTTCATGTTTGATATGTTTTCTGTGCTTACATGTACAAAAAGATTTTTAAGTATAGTCTGCTGTTTCATCAGCATATGCTCACAGGAGCTTAAACGAAAAGAAAAAAAAGACTTATGAACATCTTTAAGTGGTTGTGTTCCTCTTTTATGTCTTGAAACCACCTGTTGATATAATAATGTTAATTTTGCATAATTTATGACAGAATCAAGCAATACATTGGAAATGTAGGCCATGTGTGAAAGGATTTAGACTTTAAAAACAATGTAAATTTACTGCAATATATTTTGGGTGCTAAAATGTACAACTAAACTGTACTTTTACTTAATTACAAACTCAAATTATTTGAGCAGTTCACCTTCCCCATATATTTTTTCATATCATTTCACTGGAGAAATCACACCACAAATGAACATTCATGAGTGCTACAAAATTAGTGTTACATCTTCTGTGATGAGGCAATGCTTAATAGTTATAGAACTGCAATATAAACTGTCTGTTAGTATGAAGTGAAACCTGTAGCACAGCGGAGCAAACTGTGTGTTTCTTGTTATCAGTTTCCACGAAGAGCATGTTGTGAAGCAGCGGCACATACTGTGATCATGGCTGCTAAATCTCCTCAGGGTGAGTCAGTTTATCTGTGTGTGGTTTCCAATAATGAAAATGTTTTTTTTTTGACATGTTTATTCAGTGTTAGCATGTACAATATACAATGTGTCTTCCCGAGGGAAATAGAAATACCTTAACAGAAGATCTTCAAAATATTGTGACACGGGTTTGGCTTCAAATAAACTACAAAAACAAAAACACCTCCAAAGCAAAAAAGATAGCGCATAAATGATAAGATACATGCATAAACATTTTCAAAATAATAAATAAATAGATAAAGGGATTACAGTAGCAATAATAGAAATAAAAATAATACCAGTTATAAACAATAATGTTGGTTGGTGATAGGTGTTAGACACAAAGTTTAACAATCAAAACCTACAGAAAGGCACATTAAAATATTTCCCGTACATAAATCTATCATCAAAAGATTCCAGCCTAAAGTTCAGACTGATACATGCTCTTTTGGAACCGAAAAGAAGAAAATGTTTGATTAATTAAAAAAAAAAAAAAAAAACATCATGCAATAATATTAATTTGATTCTCATTTGCTCTTTAAAGGAGGTTCGGAGCTCAGAATTGTGATCTTAGGAAATGATGAAGAGAATAAAGTTGTCAAATCAGTCCTAAACTGTGAGAATCTGACCGGAGAGAAAGTTGGTCTCTGTACTTTACATCAGAGTGAACGAGGAGGAAGGAAGATCAGTGTTGTGGAAGCACCAGGATGGGACAGACTCAGACCAGACAGGATAAAAGAAGAAATTGTCAGAAGCGTGTCACTTTGTCCTCCAGGACCTCACGCTCTGCTTCTGGTCATACCATGTGAAAACGCCCTCTGATGACCTTCCTGTAGGTGAAATGAATGCATCAGAGATGCACATGAGGTACTGTCAGAGCGCGTCTGGAAACACACCATCGTGCTGTTTGCTTGTGATGCTGGAGTGGCACCGACAAACCAATCCACAAAAACACTTCACAGTGCCGAGCAACTGCCTGGGAGAGAGGGAAGTGGAAGACGCTTCCAGGTTCTTCAGCAAACGCACTTGTGAATCCGCCCCCTCAGCTTCATGAACTTCTTTCTTACGAAGATAGACAGCCTGAGTGGAGGAAAACCCAGGGGATTTCTTCATACCACAAGCTTACTATGAACTGATTCGAACAGAAGACACAAGAAGGCATATGAGACTGTGACTGGCTCAGGAAGAGACATGGAAGTCCTGGACAAGTCCTCTTAACTGGGAGTTTTTATTCCCACAAAAGCCACAGCGCTCTCACATTCAGGCTACTTAAGCACTGATCTATTGTTATTTTCTTTTTACAGTTAACAAAGACACAGGAGCTTCAAAGAAGAAAGAATCTTTGGAGAGACGTGCCCCACACTTCGGACGACATGACAAAAATCACAATGGGCTTCAAAACAGCTTGTGATGATAATGAGGGTGCCTTCGGAGCACTTCTCGGTGCCAGTTGCTGGAGCTGAAAACAGAGTTTCAGGGTCGTGCTCTGGATTCGTGTTTGGCTGTCGTTGTAGGGGTTTTACTGCCAAGTTTCCCCGTGTACACTTATCTATATACATTTATTCAGGGCTTATCCAAGCGGTCTCACCAACCAGCTCATAATCCGCAATGCCTCCGTAAGGAGCTGCAACGTTGCTCCCGTGTAAAGCTAGTCAGACCATACCAGGCCCCCGGTTGTTTTTTTCTTTTTTTACTCTTTTTAAGCAATGGCTTTTACCGTGTGCTTGTGTATCTATAAGGTCTTAAATGTGAGGGATCATTGTGCAACGATTGACAGGAGACCTCTGCGACTTGAGAGAGAGCAGAGCCCACCATGCCGTCACAAAACTCTCAACAGACATGCCATTACACCCCCAAAACAGCTAGTGAGAGTACAAGAGAAAAAAAGACATTCATAATGAACCCGCTTTCTGTGCCATTCGAATGTGTCCCCCCCCCCGCGTGTCTGTTCCTACTGTGCCTCATTTCTTGTATCTGCATTTTACTATGTCATTTGATTATCTGCTGGTTTAGTAGGGGAGTACAGTATAGATATATCATTCTGTTAGTGCTGTTGTGTTCCTGGGTTTTTGTGTGGAAGAAGGAGAAAGATTGCTTCAGACACTACACTGGAACCCCAGCTCCACCACATAATGACCTGTTTTTTTTTTTTTAATGTTTTCCAAAATTTTTTAAATATTTGAGGAAAGATGTTACGCGTGACGGGTGATTTCGTTGTTTTTGAACACCATCAGGCATGCCTTAAATATGTTTTGCATCTGTCACAAGGCTCTAACTGACTGTACAAGCATGCACTGTCTAAATAAATTTAATTTAGATAAAATCACTTTCTTATTTAGGATTTAGACGTTTTTCAGTTTAGAGTTAGTAGTAATATAATTTAGTATGAGTAGTAAGTGAGAGTTAAAAACAATCAACAAAATGGATGTACAAATTAATACAAACGACAACAATTCTAACTAGCACGGGACAGTCAGAGAAGGTTCTTGGAACACAGCTGACATGCCAGTGGCATTCGTCGAGTTTAATGATCATAAACACCGATAAATCATAAAACACCTTAGATAAAACAAAACACCATAGCATATCATAAAGAATAAGGTCATTTTGCATTGCTTAGAGTTTGCCAAGTACTAGTTTTCACAATTAGGCTTATGATAAGACAAGTCAGAACCATGTTACTTTATATGAAATACCTGCACAAGCTGTTAATGAATTCATAATTAAAGGCAAACTATTACAAAATTAATGATAGGCTAATATTAATAGGTTTAACATATGCTTTAAAATTATATGGCGACACTTGCTTGAGGCTCAAAAATCAACCTGTGCATAGTTCGGTTTCGTGGGCCCGCCGGGCGAACACATGCTGTCAAGCACTTCATGTGGACACCGGAAATAAGTCATGTTGACTTCCCGGAAATACGCGGGCTTGTGGCGCCATAATCACAGGACCGCACTGGTGCGTTTATCCACGCTTAATTCATCAGTAAACAACTTTAATTAACAGATTATTTACTAACTCTGTGAAGAGTTGAGGGGTTGACAAACCTGAACCTCAAATCTTAAACTGTTGTAAATAATGTTTCTATTCGTGTGTAATATAAATCAGTAAACATTATAACCCTGCATCCGTGTACCAGAAGCGTCAAAATAAGGGTTTCTGTAAATGATATTTACAGTAGAGAGTTAAATACAAAACATAACATGAAGTGATGATCGAAGTTAATACCATGTAATAAAAAGACAAAAAGGGTGTGTAAAAGCAGCAGATATGCAGCGACAGCACTCTGCGTGCTTTAATGAGTTCATATTCATTTATAAAAATTACATGAAATTTAATATTTCGGAATGAATTTGCCACATGCAGTATTCATTTAAAACAAATTAGTGAAGGTGTAATTTTAAAATCAGAGGAAAACTCCTGCATAGTGTGCTGTCAGGTATGAATGTGGTAAGTTATGAGGTCTGCACCTGTGTTATTTATGATAATGTTTACTGTATGGTTATCTGTGAATTAATGGAGATGCTCTGTGAGTGTGTGTGTGTGTTTGTGGTGTGGGGGTGGTCTCTGTCTCTCTCTCTCTCTCTTCTGCTCTCTCCTCTCTCTCTGTAGTGTGTGTCTCTCTCCATCTCACATTCAATTCAATTCAATTCAATGGCTTTCTTGGCATGTATTGGCATTGATTCTGTACAGTATTGCTAAAGCATTGGCCATTGGCATAGGGCAGTGTAAACAAATAATCAATAAAACTCAATCAGTAAACAAATCGCATGAATATACTTATAAATCAATAAATTAAAAAATAACAACAAATTAAAATCAAACAAAATCAAACAAAAATAAAAAACACACTTGTGTGTATTTGTCTCAACATTCAGATCTTTAGTTTTGTCAACTGGCTGACTCTCGTGAGTTTGTGTGGTATTGTTAAGCATACTTTGCTGCTGTTGTGATTGAGATAGAGTTTTTCCCCAAAATATGATTTTAATTTCTCTGAATTTGGTAATACCATAAAATGTGGTTCTAGCTGTTGGAAAATTGGTGAAATAGTGTGATCTAATGCTGTGGATAGTGGATCACAGTGAATGAGGAAGTGTTCTTCTGTCTCCAGCTCTCTCTGAGAGCAAAGTGAACACAGTCTCTTCCTTCGGCTGCCATCGTGACTGTGCCGTCCCTTCTCTACAGCCAGAGGTGATCGTTCAGTCTATATCTGCTTAGGGTCTTTCTCAATTGTATGCTCGTTCACACAAGCTCAGGATTCTGCGGTTTATAAATCTTCTCAGCTTTAAATAGAGTCCATTCTTTGGATTTAGTAGCATCTTTCCAATAGGTGATGTTAATTTTGTTTTTGTAATTTTCTAAATTTGGTTTGTCCAGATAGTGCTGTGCTGGTCTGGCTGTACGTTTGAGGAATCAGCTGTGAGAGCATCATCTATCTCTATCTGTGTGTTTCTCTGTGTGTGTGTGTGTCTCCGTCTCTCTCTCTCTCTCTCTCTCTCTCTCTCTCTCTCTCTCTGTTGGTGTGTGTGTCATCTCTCTCTCGGTGTGTGTGGGTGTGTCTCTCTCTCTGTGGGTCTAGTCTGTGGTTCTCTCTCTGCCTGTGGTGTGTGTGTGTTGTCTCTCTCTCTCTGTCTGTCTCTGTCTGTGTGTGTGTGTGTGTGTCTCTGTGTCTCTGTGTGGTGTGTGTTCTCTGTGTGAGTGTGTGTGGTGTGTGTCTCTTCTCTGTGTGTGGTGTGTGTCTCTATCCTCTCTGTCTGGTGTCTGCTCTGTGTCTCTGTGTGTCTCTGTTTGTGTGTGTGTGTATCTCTCTCTCTCTCTGGTCTCTCCTGGTCTCTCTCTCTCTCTCTCTGTGCTGTGTGTGTGTGTTGGCTGGGTCTGGGTCTCTTGTGTGTGTGTGTTTGTGTCTTTTTTGTCTTTTTTTTTGGGGTGTGGTGTGTCCTCCCATATTTTTTTTTTTTTTTTGTTTTAATTTTATTTTGTTATATCTTTGATTTATATATCTGTTGTGTTTAGCGGTTGATGTGAACCTTATGTGGTATTGGGCTTTTGGTGGAAAAAGAATAAATTTATATATTTTTCTTTAATATTGTAAAATGGTTTTGTTGTCATTTTGTAGTAGGAAGCTTGGAAAAATATTTAACTTTTGATTTTTTAGAGTAGTGTTTGGTGGAATATGTGTTTTTTGTTTATTTGTAGATGAGAATGTGAAAGGGATAATAGAAAACTATGTCGGGTGGTGGGTGTTTGATTTTCCATCTGAATCTGTCTAGCGAGGTGTTTTTGTTGTGGTGATTGTCGTGTTGGTTTTTGAAAACATGGTTGTTTTATTTCTGTGTGAGTTGAGGTTTGGGAATTTGTGTCTGTTTTTGACAGGGAATTTATGTAAATTTGGTTGTTTGTTTTTCTCTCTGAATGGGGGGGGGGATGTGTGTGATTTTTTTACATTTTTTGTTTGAAATCTGTGTCACTCTGGTGGTTAATGCGGGGGGGTGTGGGAAGAAGTATGTTGTCAGGGGCTGACAAGTGTATGTCTGAGTAAATATATTTATTTAATTTTAAATAAAAAACATAGGGAAAACGTATGTGTAGATCAAAACATTAACGAAAAGATGATCATACCTGCGAAGTGAGAGGCTCTAAAATTGTTTGAAGATGTGTGGTTGATTGTGGTATTGAAAATTTTGCCTGTGGGGAGTTACACATAGTTTAGTTTTTTTTTTTTTTTTTAGTTTTTGGTTTTTGAAATAATAAATGGATTGAAGCCTAGATTTTGGGTGGTTGATGGATTTTTTGGTGTGGGTGATTTTCCGCTCAGAAGCGCCTGCGCGAGAGACTGTGTCGCAGAAGCTGCCGGATCAGCCTGTGGGTCTGGACTCCCATTACAAGTGCGTCCAGGTTTACTGTCTCTGTGTGTGTGTGTGTGTGTGTGTGTGTGTGAGAGAGAGAGCAGATGAGAGAGAGAGGAGAGAGTGTGAGTGTGTATGTGCTGTGTGTTTTTCTGTGTGTATTCTTACACTTATTTTACACTGTTGTGTATTCTTACACTTATTTTACACTGTGTGTGTGTGTGTGGTGCGGGGTTGTATTCTTACACTGTGTGTGTGTGTGTGTGTGTGTTTGTGTCTCTGTGTGGTGTGTTTGTGGTGTGACATGTGGTGTTTGGTGGTAGGCACTTGCGAGCGTGCTGAGACGTACAGCTGTTCATGGAGAGAGAAACTCGGCCTCATTGTTGGTCCACGAGGAATCTGGAAAAACTATGGTACGGAGCATCAAGATTAACCCCTCACTGATGACTCATTTTGATTAGATAGGAAAATATTAATGCCTGCTGCCTTTCACCATATTTTACATGAAACAAAAAACGTGATTGTTTTGGAAAACTTCTTGCTCGTTTTTATAATTTCAATATGCAGCATTCATGTTGTCGAGCGCCAAGAGGACAAAATAGTACAATCACAACGATGACAAGGAGTGAGAAATTCAAAGGGACAATACCTTTTTTTTTTTTTTGTTTTTTTTTTTTTTTTGAGATTGTCGCTTTAGAGGACTCTTTTTTTTTTTTAATTATTATTAAAAGTCAAACCTTGTTCTCATGAGTATCTTCATTTTTCTGACCCCGTTGCCAGGATTTTTGTCATTGTTTTCAATTAAGCAGAAACGCACTTCATTTGCATTTCCCACAAAATTAAGGGGGTTGTACGAGGCAGCTAATGGGTGCAATCTCAGGTAAATGTATTACCAAAGTTTAGTTGTTGTTCATAAAATAACAACGAGACAAAACATGTAGAAGAAAGTACCTTTTGCGGGGTGCGGAAGGAATAAAAGTTAATATGTCTGACAGTAAGGCATAATTATGGTGAAGTGGTTCTTTCTGTGTGTCCTCTGTCTGCCGCATGCTGTGGAATAATGTGTCCCTCCTAGAGCTACCTGAGTCTGAATGGAAGTGCAACGAAGAACGTTCTGCTGGTGGAGCTGACCGGTGAGGTATCACTGAACATCACTTCAACGCCGCTCCTGTGTTAAACGAAATTAAAGAGAAGCTCCAGCTTTTGGTAACGTGATCTGAGCGCCAGTGTATTCTGCAGACAAGACGACACAATCGCTCATTGTGAAAGAGAATCACTCCGCCAGCTGCACCTGCGAGAACGTCGTAGGAGACAAGAGTCTTTGTGAGTTCCTGAGTTATTAGAGGAATAATTGCAGTAGTTTTCAAGGGTTTTACCGCCTGAAAGACGCGTTTCCCCTCGTGTTTAAGTGGAGCTTTGGCAGAGAATCTGGCTTTGTTCTCCTCGAAGCCTCAAGAAAAAGGTGAGGCTTTTTCCGTCAGTCTCGGTGTTTAGATTTAGTATATATGTTTACACGCTACGACTATTTGAATGTTTATTTGAATCCACCTGTTTATCGTCAGGTGATAAGAGCAGCAGTCGTCCCGTTGCTGTTCGTGTTGGATGAGTTGGATCTGTTCGCTCATAATAAGAACCAGACGCTGCTGTAGAACGTCCTGAACTGTGGATGTGTCTCACAGTCTGCGCAGACGCCTGTCCCGCGGTGGCTGGGACTGCAACTTGCAGACTGGGGCGTCTGCTCGGAAGACACTTCACAAAACACGATAGCACCTGCACACAACTACCCCTCCCTTCATTCATCATTTAATGTGTTTTTTTTTTTGTAATTGAATATGTATATTGTTGTTTTTTTTATTTTGAATATTTCTACTTTACTTTAAAATGTAACATTCTAACTCTTACCCATGCTTCCTCTTTTCCTCTTTTAAACGGTTTGCACTTGGTGTAAATCAATACAGTAAAAAAAGGGTAGTAAATGTTGGTAATATACAACAGAAAATGGCTAAATTAAGTTGTGCGTGGTTTACATAGTGCACCGAATGGCCTGAAAATTAGAATGCTGGCAATGTTAAGGAACAAGAAAGGAAAAAGTTGACGGAAAACATTAGTTAAAACAATTTTGTAAGAATTTAAAGTAACTTATTCAAAAAAACAAAAAAAAAAACAGATAGATATAGATATAGAGATATATATAATTCTATATAGACAGTACAGGTAAAAAAGTTTGGGGAAACATTACTATTTTAATTAATGTTTTGAAAAGAGTAGTCTCTTCTTGCTCATCAAGCCGCATTATTTGATGCATGAACATACAAAAAAAAAAACAGTAATATTGTGAAATATTATTACAACTAAAAATAATAGTGTTTCTATTTGAGATTACTTTAAAAAAAAAAAAAATTAGTTCCTGTGATGCCAAGAGCTGAATTGTCAGCATCAATACTCCAGCCTCCAGTGTCACCGTTTAAGCATCCAGTCGGAGATCACATGATCATGGGGTTAGAATTCAATGATCTAATATTCTGAGTTATTTATAGTGTTGAAACAGTTCTGCTTTCAATTTGTGGATCGAATAAAAAACGGTTTAAATGAAACTGCCATTTATATTTCAGAAAAAGCAAAAAAAAAAGAATCTGAATAGGAATATATGTTCTCATAAGATATTGTTCTTTACATATGACTTTTTTAATATCAATGTACCCATCCTGGTGCTGAATAAAAGTATTGATTTTATTGTTAAAAGAAAAGAAAAAAAAAAAATAGCTGACCGCGCGCCCCCCAAGTACTCTGACCTCAGTATGGTATGAGTGTTGTTTGAGAAAAACGGGAAATGAAGGGGAAAGGAAGGGCAAAAAAAAAAAGGGAGGCTCTTGTTATTACAAAGATAATTATATTTTAAAACTTAGCTTCTTCTTTTTTTTTTTTTTTATTTAGCTTTTTAGTCACAAAAGTTTCTTAAAAAAGTATCACATGTTCTGGCTAAAATATTAAGCAGCAGGAACTGTTTCCAACTTATGATAAGTGAATCATCATATTAGAATGCATTTCTACAAGTGGACATGTGATAATGAGTCCCTAAAAATTCGAGCTTTGCAGTCACATAAATAAATGAGTAGAATTAAAGTGAATACTAATTTAAAAAACAATGATTTTTACATTGTAATACCAGACATTCCACCATATTACATGTTTTTTTCTGTGATTTTTGAAATCAAAGATAACTGCAGGGCTTGATGAGCAGACAAGAACTGTGCTGTCAAAAACATTAAAAATAGTACTGTTTGCCAAACTTGTTGACACTGTACTGTTATATATATAGAGATATTATATATGTTTTGTTTTTTCTGTATTATTTAGTTTTTTTTTTCTTTTTCAGTAGACCTTGCTTTTTTTTGCTACGTGGCAGTGTCCCTCACTGATGCAAACTCAACACAAAAACTCCCTGAAATGTATTGTGCACTACTTTATTAGTTGGTTTTTATTCTCCACTCTTACACACGAGGTTATGTGAAAGCACAGCTGCTCGTTCATGTGTTTGTGTGTTACAGGACGTGGCTGGAGCTGTTTAACTGGAGAGAAGCGAGTGAAGTCTCGGTTCTCTCACAGACAGATTCATCTGTTCAGCTCGCTCTCGTTTCGCTCAGATACCTGGATGTGGTTCGCCTCAGCTCAGCTCAGTTTGGCCGGTCCGCCGGACTTCCCAGATCCCCCCGCAATTCCTCCGACGAGTGGAACCACAGCGTCACGGTACGCGACGCAACCCCCCCGGTGTCCTCCGAAACAACTTCTACAGACGAGTGGAAACAAAGGTCACGTACGAGAAAGTGTTCAAGCATATCAACAATAAAGACATATGAAGTACCTGCCTAAAAAGGGGAAAAAAAAAATCTTAATTTAATTGCAATTTGTTTTTGTTTTTCTGAGCAAAAAATAAATATCATAGAGATTTTCCCCTGATATTACAGAAGACACCCAGTAAAATGTCATTCAGTGTAACAATCTTGTCAGGCATATTTACAACAACAGACATATTAAAAGACTAATTACTTTCACCCCGAATAACTAATTTACGGAAGAGGATTAGAGCCAAAGCAATATAAAAAAAATAAAACCATCTCTAGAGATTAAGTCATTATATTGCGAGATTAAACTCGTTAAATTTCGAGAAAAAAAAACAAAGTTTCGAATGCATACAATCTTGAGAATAAAACTCATCAATTTACACGAGAATAAAGTTGTGTTTTTCGCGAAAAAACCTCGTTAAATTTCGAGAAAAAAATAGTTGAAATAAATCGGTGAGAATAAACTCATTTAATTTCGAGAATAAAGTCGTTACATGTGTGTCGAGAAACAAAAAGTCGAAATGAAATGTAGAGAATAAACGCATTTGATCAGTGGTCATTGCATAGCCTATATTTTTCAGTAACACAGAAATCTCTATCAACTTTAGCTAATTATGACACAATAATAATTCGCACCCGAACGACTTTAAAGAGAATTGCAAGCGGCTAGTCCTTTTTAGAAGAAAAAAATCGTCCAATTTGGGCGATGTATGCTACTCGCTTTTGGTCACAACATGAAATTACAACCAGCGGCCAAATGCACGGTTAGCGCTGGCTTCACCCCCAATTGCACTCTGGCTCTGGGACAGCTATGATAAATTAAAACCGTTACCGCATGCCATAATGGCGTGTAATGTAATGGTTTTAGTTCTCAAGATTGTATTTCGACTGTTTTTCTCGAACATTTAACAAGTTTTTTCTCGAAACCACATCGACTTAGATCTCGAGATGTTTTTATTTTTTCGTTATTGCTCTGGCCCTAATCCTCTTCCGTACTAACTAGTGTTGTAATTTTTAACCTTTTTTTTAATTTGGGGGGCCCACTCATCTCTAGGTTTTGCCCAATTTGTCAGTAAAAAATTTTTTAACTCATTAAAAACATAATCAATTTAATATGCCTTCCTTCTTATTTTATATATTTTAAATGTACACGTCAGAATAACATTGGCTGTTTGAAATATTTTCATATGAATATTGCGGTTACACTGTATGACATCTGGAAATATTTCCACCACATTTTGACATTTTATTCTATATTTATGTGTGGAAACTTTACTTACATTTAATGTGCCTGCTTGCCTTTCTAGACATAAAATCAACTTTTGTAAAGTTCTTTTGAATGTGGACTCCGTGGGGTCTTTTCCTCTCGTTCCTCTGTTCGTAGAAAAGTATCAGTGAAGATAAGACGGTTGCAGGAGATTTTGAGAAGGAAGCTTGAATGGCAGTAAGATTTCCGCTCTCTGCATTCGCTGCTGGTATATTTACAATCAGTTCAATATCGAATCAGACCCGCTAAGTGGAGATTCTCTGGTTCTTGTGTGTGTTAACGTGTGGGGGTTGTGTGTGTGTGTGTGTGTTTGTAGTTTTCTGGCTGTCAGTCGAGTGTCGGTCTCTCATTCGACTCTTTCGCGAGGCTGATCTCCTAGTAGGCATGGCGCTTGATTTCTGTCGATTCCAAAGCAAACGTCCTTCACTTTGAGAAACTGGAAGACAGATTTTTAAACCTCGCTCCAGCCACACCGCTCCTCTCTGATGTCCTCAATTGCATGTTGTTCCATGTTCTGTCTATTCTAGAGCTGTGTTTGATTATGGCTATGAAGCATCTGAATGACACTAAACGACGGAGAACCCTTCATGGGGGGGTCCAGATGGTCCATAACGTACGACATACTCATGAATGTTATAAATGGTGTTTCTACGAGCCGTGATGTGTGTGAAGTTCATCAGTGAATTGTAAATATGTGCATCAGCTCATATGAATGTAAGTCTCTCTCTCTCAGAGTTTAAGAAGTTCATTCAGAGGAAGTCTCACTCCATCCATAAGTTTGAGAAGCCCGTGGTGATGAAGGTCAGTTTTTGGTTTTCATGCAATGGTACTTTAAACAGGGAACAGAATAGGAAACAAACCGAGTCGATAAGTGGAAACCTGGCTCTCTTGGCATGTTCGTGATGTCCGGTTTGTAAATGAATCGTTTGTTTTGGATTGAATCATTTCGTTTGTGTAATGAACCGATTATTGACAAAAAATGATCTAAAATATGCATTCATAAATTAAGACAGATCTGGCATCCTCGTGTCTCTGTTTTTATGTTCCGTTGTGTGGCAATGACTTTGAGGGGACGAGTAAATAATGGCTTAATTTGAGTTTAATTCAAAGATAAGTTCTTAATAAAATATAAAGTTTTTCAGTTGTGTGGGTTATTGGTAAATGGCAGTACAATATAAACATTAACATACGTTAGTGTTATTTTAGTAACAGTATTGTATATACTATTGTATTTATATTTTTAACTATTTTTTTTTTTTCACTTTAAAGTTTTAGTAATTTTGTTGTCAGTACAGTTTTTTAAAGGACAAAATTTTAGAAACATTTCTCTTTGTTTTTAATTGTGCTTTTTGCAAGAGTAATTTGATCTACAATCAAAATGAAACGTTTGACACAATATCTATATTTTTAAGATTTATTTTTTTTTGTGGAGCTTACCTGTGCGTGCCTCTATTGTGTTGTATGCATCTGTTTGTGTGTGTGTGTGTGTGTGTGTTGTGTGTTGCATGTCGCATCTGTGTGTGTGTGGTGTTCCTGTGGTGTGGTGCTGTGCATCTGTGGTGCGGGTGTGTGTGTGCGCATCTGTGTGGGTGTTTTCATCTGTCTGTCGGTTGTGTGCGCGCATCTGTGTGGTGTAGTGTGTGTGTGTGTCATGTCCATCTGTCTGTGTGTGTGTGGTTCAAATCTGGGTGTGTGTGTTGTTTGTGTGTGGGTGCGCGCATCTGTGTGTATAGACAGAGCCATACTAGAGCTGGGGGCGCTCACGTGAATCAAAAACAAAAACATCCAAAATAAGGTAACAAAAAAACAATCAAAAAAGTCCTAAAAACAGACATGTGTGATGTGTGTCATCACTGTGTGTGCATCTCGTGTGTGTGTGCTTGCATCTGTGTGAGTATAGCATCTGGTTGTATGGTTGACAGTGCATAACTGTGTAAAAAAATCAGACTGGATGATGCGAGTGTGATAAAGAAGAACGAAGAGCATAATCGGAAACGACTCTAGAATGGATGTATAAAAAAAAGAAAGAATTAAAAAGATGCAGTGTCTGTGTAGTTAGTGGATGCGAAAGGTTCATGCTACTAGGAAAATGTGCGGGGGTGTGTTTGCGCATCTGTGGTTGTGTTGTGCATCTAGTGTGTGTGTGCGTGCAGCTGTGTGCGGGGGGTGTGGTGCGCATCTTTGTGGTGTGTGCATCATGTTGTGGTGGAATAGCGTGCAACATACTGTGGGGGGATGTGACGTTGCGCAAGAGGGGATGTCGGGGGGGTAACAAACAAAAACGGGTGTGTGTGCGCATCTGTTTGTGTGCATCTGTGTGTGTTTGCTGCATCTGTGTGTGTGTGCATACGTCGCGTCGTGTGATGGGTGTAGCTCATTCTGTCTGTCTGTGTGTGTGTGTGTGTGCTCATCTGTGTTGTTTGTGTTGTGTGGTTTGTGTGTGTTTGCATCTGTGCGTGCATCTGTGTGCGGGGGTGTGGGTGCCGCATCTGTGTGGGGTGCCGTCTGTCCTTTCTGTCTTTTCGTTGTGTGGGTCCATCGGTCTTCCTGTGTGCATGTTGCATCCGGTGTGTGTGTGTTGGTTGGTTTTTGTATGTTCAGGGCGTTTGATCATCTGCTTCAGCTGCACAGCTGTGTGCGTCCGGTTGGGAACTCGTGGGCGTGCTGTACAGTTTCAGACGCGAGTATCAGCTGATGCGTCTTGATGCTGGAACACACGGTCATGTGATGGAGGCGCTGCAGAAGTACCCACAATGCCGCCACAGACGTCAAACATTTGGCCGCTCTCCTCCTTCGGACTGAACACTTCGCTGCCTGCTTTACTTGATGTGAAATATGCATTTTATACATTTGAATGTATGTATAGGAGTTTGGCTTTTTTTTTGCAATAATAAAACAAGTTTATATATAATAGATAACCAAAATATAATTGCTAATTATTGTCGTTTCTCTTTCTTGCTTTTCTTTTTGTCTTAAAGACTCTTCTAGTCCCTGAAAGCTGTTGTACAACATTATTTGCAAAGTTCTTTAGTTAGGTGTTTGACATGACATTGTTATAGAAGCCCCGTTTTCAGACAAAGGATAAAATCACAATGTAAAAAAAAAGGTAACTGCAACTATTTTTTCTCACAATTGGTGACGTTATTTTCTCGTCAAAATCTTTATCTTAGAGTTTTATCTTTCGAAATTCATGATAAAATATTTATCACACAATTTCAAATACTTTTATTATACAGTAAGCTAAATGTAATGGACTTTCGTATTTTTTTTCCAATTTTTAATGAAGAAGTTACTGTCATCCTGATTTCATTTTGTCCCCCTGTCGAGTCATCATGTAGTCTGTATGACTGTTTTGTTTTTGTATTCCAGTAAACAAAATCACCCAAAAGTACCACCAATTTTACCAAGCGCACCTTTAATAGTTGATTTTGTTAATGGCCTTTTTGAATTAGTTTCATAAATGTAATGTATATTTGTAATCTTTTATGATATTTTAACTGAACAGCATTGAACACTATATATATCTATATATATATCACAAACCGTCTGTTTATAAAAATAAATAACATGTTTTAAGACGGGGCCTACATTTTTGTGTGGAAATAAATATGTATACCGGGCACAGAAGATTTCATTATGATTTAAAGGTGGTGAATAATTTCATTCATTCAATGTAACGAAAAATTAGTAGAAAGCAAAGTCTTTACGATTTAAAAAAAATAGAATCACATGCATAATCAGTGAATTTAGGCCTGCGGAACATTAAGACAAGCAAAAGTTGTATAACAACGTAAAGGCAGCGTAACAATCTTCTGGAAATAATTTTCTTTCATAAAGACTGTTTTTTGGATTAGTGACCCGAAAAGAACATAGCAACATAATGCTAGTCTAATAATTTAAAACGCAACAATCATATTTACATTATTCATCTGCTGTACATGTGTGTGTTAGGGGGAATCACAGATTGATCTGAAATGTCTTTTTACAAACTTATCTCTCACCCAACACTTGGTTTGTCGTCTAACACATTCAGGGCAATAATAACCAGGGTTTGTTTTCACAGTACTGAGAGTTTGTCACATTGTTAATGAAAATAAATAGAATCGGCTGAGACTCTGTAATACTTTCTACGGTTCTGCGATAAGCTGATGCGTGTTGGTTGCATAATTGCTGTAAGTGAGCAGAATCCTGCGTCCCTGAATACTGCTGTAGTGCTTCAGAAAGAGAAGAGCGAGACAGAGATGAAGGAGAATGTGGCGTCGGGCAGATTTACAGCCCTGAAAGATTGCCACTGTCATTAAAGGAGCCTTAGCATCAAGATCAACTTCTAATGTTAAGCAAGTGATATTTGCTTCTATAGCCCATGTTAATGTCTTTTGATGCGAAATGAGTATATAATCATCAATTTAGTTTTTTAACTGCTTCATCCTGCTGCAACAGTCTCTTTTTTGAAAAAATATATCACATTGAGACAGACTGTTAATAATGTCATTCCTAGCAGCACAAACTTTCACACTTCACTCGTATTATTTCTGCTGGTGTTCAGATTGTTTGATTTGGAAGCTTATTTCAGCCACAGGATTAAAAACAATATTTATATAATTGCAACTTTTTTCTTTTTCTTGCAATTTTGCCTTTTTTTGACAAGTCTAAAGAGAAACTCGCAAAGAATTGTGAGATATAAACTGATAATTCTGACTATTTTTCTTGCAGTTTACAGCGGGCAAGTATAAAGCTGCAACTGCAAAAAAATAGTTGCAAAAGTTATTATTGTGGAATTTATGGTGGAAATTTGCAAAATGTAATGCAAAATGTAAAAAAAAAAAAAAATGCAAAAATTGCAAGATATATTGTTAATTTTACTCTGAACTGCAAGAAACAGTCTGAATTCTCAGTTCTTATCACGCAAAAAGTGAATAGCAAAATAAACTGTCTGAATTGATAATAGATGATTGCAACTTTTTTCTTGCAATTTTGACTTTTTTTTTTGACAAGTCTAAAGAAAACTTCGCATATAATTGTGAGATATAAACTGATAATTCTGACTTTTTTTTTTCTTGCAATTTACCAATTTTTCTCAGAATTGTGATATAAAGTTGCAAACTGCAAAGAAAAAAGTTGCAATTACTATTATTTTTTTATTATTATTATTATTGTGGAATTTATGGCGGAAATAAAATTTAAAAAAATTGCAAAATGTAAACTGTGGAAAAGAAAAATGCAAAAAGTGCAAAAGATATATTGCTAGATTTTACTCTGCCAACTGCAAGAAACCGTCTGAATTCTCATTTTTTATCACAAAAATGTGAATAACAACATAATTGCAAGAATATAAACTCTGAATTGTGAAAAAGTGAATCGTTATCATGAGATAAAAGAAGTTGCCGATTACCTTGGACCTTTTTTTATTCAGCTTCCACAGTTTGACATCGGTATTTCGGTGGCCCAAGTCTCTCCAACCGCGAAACCAAGCGTTAACATGTTAACAACACTGATGGTAATCTAGTTCACATCAGAAAGCTGTAGGTGCAAGAACTAGTCGTGTGTTTTTGCCGTGTAGAAGTCAAATGAACTCTCCATCACGACAATTGCTGGATTGATTTTCTCATTTAAATCCACTAAAAGGATAAATATGAACAAACACAATGTATCAGGTGCAGTTTGGCGAAATCTGGAGCTCACTTTGCATATATTGTCACTAACTGTGCTGCAAAAAATACAGGTTGCATGAAATGGTAAAATTGCCGAATTCATCCACCATTTGCAGGAGTTTAATGTTGGACCCTGGTTTCTTGATTCAGTGGAGCGAGCGTTGATTCCTCGTGATACGACTCCTTTAAAAAGAGCAGCGGAGGCTGCCATGAAATAAGCAGAAAATGTGAACGGCAGCAATCACTACGTGTTACCGCTACTCGTCTCGCCTCCGTAGCAGCTGTTCAAAAAAAAGCAGAGGAAATTAAACATGATGTATCCTGTTTTAGGGACGGTTCCGTTATTTCAGCATAATTCCTCAAGAATCCGTGTCTCGTATGGCATGACTGTAATGATTCGCAGAAAAGAAAACGCAAACGCAGTCCAGAGTTTCGCGCCTTTTTATACTAAATCATAAGAGCTGCTGTTTTCATCGATAAACCGCCCTTTGCCGCATAAAAGATTTTTGGTGCAGACAGAGACGTCCGTGTGTGTTTTATCTCTCGAGTTCCTCCGTGTGTAGAGCGAGATCGTTGAATTATCCCTGCGCTCGTTTTGCTTCCACTGAGTTCTGGTGTTCTCCTCGCACACGGCTAGCGCTCTGATTGGCTGAGAGTACAGCATCAGATGCTGGATTCTTTAGGGGGGAAGTCCAGGTTTGTGTAACCATGGTACCCGACGGAGATGATGGCTTACGGGGGCGTGAGTGTTGGTGTTGCGCTGCAATCGAGATGATGCGTTCCTCCACGCATCCCGCATACAGAACAGCCCCTCGCCATCGTGGTCCCAGCACTCCTCTATGGTCTCAATCAGAGATCACCGTGCCAGAGACCTCACATATACACACATTAAAGGATCTGGTTTGTGGTAGAAAGTCTCAGTAATTTGCCGTGTCCTCTGTTGTCTCTGGAGCTACATGAACAAAACCTGAACATCGTGCATCTATACAGCATCTTTGAGTCTTCAACAAAAACAAGAAAATCTGATCAAAGTGTATAAAGGGTTCACAATGACCAAAATCACTAACTACACTTCTAGAACTATGCAATCTGAAACCTGAAAGCACTAGATTTTTTTTGACTATAACCTTGGCTTTATATTTCTCAAACTCCATTAACTGTTTTCCTAACAATGTGTTTAGTGTTGTTTACTGCTAACTGACAAGCTACATACGACTGCACACCGGTTTGTGTGTATTTTAAGAATAAGCACTGAAATAAAGCAAAAAAATATATTAGGATAAAACTTTTTATTTGCAGCAACAACCTTTCAAAATTTTTGTTTAAATAAAGAGAACGCTACAATAGGACAAAAAAAACTAATGGCAAAAGTCACAAAAAAATCAACTTAAAAAACTTTAAAATGAAATAAAAATAAAGCTAATACAAAAAATGGTATAACATACTATAATAATTATACATTAAATACTTTACTGTTACTTGTTATAATTATCTTCAATTTACATGATAAATACAATTGAAAAACTTCATAATTATAATTATTACTTCATATTATATGCATTTTTTATTAATTGACACAAAGCATTGACTGGATAGTAAAAAGTCTATGTGACAGTTTGTTGGAATAAATAAAGACGTTGAACGAGAAGGAAAGATATTTCAGATGTCACACTTATTGCATTCTGATGAAAGAATTAAACGTATTTTCTTTGAAATAAACATCACTGAGAATCATTCAGGAACATGAATTAAAGAGAAAATGGGGTCAGTTCTGAGTTCATGTTGACTTTAACATGTGTAAATACAAAACGTTGTTGTGTGTGTGTGTGTGTGCCTGTGTGTCTGTGTGTGTGTTTGTGTTTGTGTGTGTGCGTGTGCGTGTGTGTGTGTGTGTGCGCAGTACCGTATGTTTTAGCCAGTGTTCTCTGAATATCGGCCGTAGTTTCTTATGCACAACGACGTCCTGCATGTCCTCCAGAGACGGATGGAAGACCTGCCTCCTCCTCAACGGCAGACAGAACTCATCCACGGGCCCTGAGACACACACACACCCACACACCAAGCACACACGCATCACAACGCGGTGTATCCCCTGACTTCACCTGAGTGTCAGAGTGAATGGGTGTTAGTTACCGTCGGCCGCGGTGCAGCGAGTGGCCAGCTCCCACAGCACCAGACCCGCGGCGTACATGTCGATCCTCAGAAAGGCGTCGCGCTGGAATGCTGATCGCTCCCTTGATGCCAGCACCTCCGGAGCCATGTAAACGCCCCGCGTCCCCACCTCACACAACACAACCAACACTACCTCAGCATTGACTGATTAGCACTTTACATCTGTCACAAGTAAGGACTATTCAGTGTTTGCCATGAACTGCATTGTGAAACTAGAAGAGAAAACTGACCTATTCATGCCGGGAAATAAATGTAAGTATTTTTTTGTTTTTGTTTTTTTGCACAAATCATATTCACCTGTCCGTGTGTGTCACCTGTAGATTTCCCTGCTTCAAACTTCAGCGACAGGCCAAAGTCAGCAATACATGCGGTTAAATCACGCTTCAGTAACACATTCTTACTCTTGATATCTCTGAGAGAGAGAGAGAGAGAGAGAGAGAGACAGAGAGAGAGAGAGAGAGAGAGAGAGAGAGAGAGAGGTTATATTACATCTGATTTAAGGGGTTTTAAACTGGGGGTGTGGGTGGAGAAGTAAAAAATGTAAAAATGAATAAATATATACATTTTAGATTAAAAATAACAAGCACATAAATAAATAAGTATATAAATAACTATTTTACAAATAATATTTCACACATATTTATATACCTCTTTTTACAGTATAAACTGGGTCTTTATACAAGAAACTAAATAAAAAACTAAAAAAATTCTTGATACATTTCCGGATCACTAAACATCACTAAAAGATGTAAAAAGGAATAAATAAATAAACAATAAAAAAGATGAATATACACAAATAAATGTATACATTTTAGATTAAAATAAATAGGGGAACAAATAAGCATATAAGGTAATAGTACATCTATAATACATAACTATAATGAGTTTGAAAAAAAAACATGGAAACAAAATATTTTCCAAATAATCTTTTACACATATTTATATGATACATTTTTACAGAATAAATTGGTTCTTTATACAAAAAACTATATAGATGGCCTGTAAGACTTTTTTTGTGTATATATATATATATACACACACACACACATAAAAAGAAAAAAAAAAAAAAAATAAAAAAAAAACACATATATATATAATATTATTTTTTTACACATTTACAAAAAATAAAATAAGAAAAAAAATACATATGTATATAAACATATAAATAAATAGATCTAACAGTACTATAATGAGTAGAAAAAGAATATAATAATGTAACTTAATAGAAACAAAATAGTTTCCAAAATATATGTTATACATATTTATATCACACTATAAAGTGGGTCTTTATACTAGAAACTAAACAGATGTTGGTTAAATGTTAGGATGGAGTTCCCTTGTACAGAATCAGATTATATTTTCTCAGTGGCATCTAACAGACTGAAAGGTGTTTATTACCGTGAGCAACGGCAGGCTTGTGTTCCTTCAGGTTGGGAATGTCCTCGTGTAAATACGCCAAACCACGAACAAACGTCTGCGCTATCAGACACAACTCATTCCACGACACAACATTCGCCTTCAGGAAGTCTGTCAGCGAGCCCTGAGAACAAACACACACACAGATGATATTATCACACACTTCAAACAAACATGTGACACACTGAGGTCATGTGACAATGATGCTGCATACTGCATATTTTCTTTGGATTTTTGTGTAGTGAGTGTAGTGAACAGTATGCAGTATTCTGAGTAAAGTACACAGGTGTGTGTGTGTGTGTGTGTGTGTGTGTGTGTGTGTACCTTCTCATGATACGCTGTGATGAGCCAGAGCTCGATGTCGACTCCATTTCCTCTTTTTTCCGCTCCGATGAAGTGAAGGATATTTTCATGTTTCATTCCACTCAAACTGTACACCTCATATTCATTCTGCCACGACTGTTTATTCTGAGAGAGATCGCAGACAAACAACATCAAAGCCACTGTAAAACTGTACATTTACACACAATTGTGATGCACATCAGTTGATTTCTGTATTCATGTGCACAAGTTGTAAACAGAATAATGAACTATATTACTTGGTGGACAAATTATTTATGATTCATTAATTTCCCAAATTATTTGTTGAATATTGGTGTATTTTTAAAGCAGCTAGATTTAAATTTCCAGTCTTAGCAATGTGAACCGGAGCAAAAAGCAAAATACTTCAATGTGCAGTTCAAATATTACAATAAATGTATCGCTGCTGAATACTGAACATTGCATCACTTTATCAAAGTGAATTCTTCAAACATTAATTAACATTAAAGTACACTATATAAAAAAAAAAAAAATTTCGAAGTATGTTTTACAAGAAAATACTATGTCAATGTTACTACTTCAATATTTCCTGTTTAGTTCAAGGCCACTTGCCATTATTAGTGAAATTTACAACCAATTTCTGAGTGAAAATCATAGTGTTTCTAGTAAAAAAAAAAAATAATGTATCAAACTCAGCGAAAATGTGCATTAAAAACTGCATTATGTTTTTTAATGCAATAACATGACTAGCATAAGTCGACCTCTAGGGAATAAAAACACTACCAAAATGCAGAATATGATTTAATTTGATAATTTTAAAGCTTGTTTGGTTCAAAAAACATAAATAAAAAAAACAAGAACACAACAAAAAATTTTTTTTTATAGGCTGAATTAATAGCTGGAGCTTAATATTTTAGGTTAGAGGTTTAGAACAAACACTAACCATAATATTTGAAGAATATCAATGCAGAGATTCAGAGCACAATAATAAAGCACTCAGATCTGAGTTACCAGCAGATCATATCACTGTTACCCATGAGCTTTTGGCTTATTGCTTTATTATAATCATGTTACATCTTCAGTGCTGAAGCTGAGGAGGGGAACTTGATGAAACGTGTCAGATACCTGAACGGGGAAGATTTTTGACTGCCACGTGTTCGTTGAGCAGCTGAGCTTTCCAGACGCAGCCGAAGCGTCCGCGAGCCTTCAGCTCCAGCAGCTGCAGCGGCTTCTGACCCAGCAACGGAGACGGAGGCATCAGACCCGGGTCCTGCAGACAACAAACACAACCACTGAACACATGATACACACACACACACACACACACACACACACACACACACACACACACACACACACACACATCAACACACACACAGACAACCACTGAACACATGATTCACTCACACACACACACACACACACACACACACACACACACACACACACACACACACACACACACACACACACACACATCAACACACGCACACACATAAACACACGCACACACACACACGCACGCACACACACGCACACACACACACACACACACACACTGAACACATGATTCACTCACACACATCAACACACACACACACACACACACACACACACACACACACACACACACACACATCAACACACACACACACACACACAAGCACTGAACACATGATTCACTCACACACATCAACACACACGCACACACACGCACACACACACACTCACACACACACACACACACACACACACACACACACACACACACATCAACACACACACACACATCAAACCACCAAACACACACACACACACACACACACACACACACACACACACACATCATCAACACACACACACACACACACACACACACACACACACAAACACACACTCACTCCACACACACCACCACACACACACACACACACTCACACACACTCACACACACACACACACACACACACACACACACACACACACACACACACACACACACAGCCTCTGATGCAGGAGAATGCAAATCATATAATCCATGCCAGCTACAAAGAAGGAAAGAAAGAAAAGAAGAGCCCAGATGCAGATGAGAGTGACCACATCACAAACACTGAAGCATCAGACCGAGAGAGTGAATGAAGCTCTTACCTCTATCATGATATGAAAGGCGTGCTAGCAAGAGAGGAACAGAGGGTTTTACTGTGTCTAGCACACACACATCTCAGGGATGTGAGGAAGAACGAGCGCAAACCCATCTCAGCATGAGAATGAGAAACAAACACTGATGTGTGTCTGTGAGAACATGGGATGGAGTCTTATACGCCACAATGAGACACTGACATTAAAACACGGCTCTCACACACACACACACACACACACACACAAGCACGCACGCATGCACACACACACACACACACATACACACACACAGCTATCTAAGAGACAACATCATCATAGACTACTAATGTTATATATGTAATTAGAACTTCTGAGGACTATTTTAAGATTAATAAAAATAAATCACATTAATATGGATACACATTAATAACTGCACTGTTATGCGAAAGAGTCCCGATCGCCCCAAAAACATCTCCAGACTGTACTCTCGAGTATAAAGATGATCCTGAGATGGAGGTACAGTACCTGTGACGGCACGAGCAGCGGCGGGTACGACAGCTTCAGATGCCGGTACATCCAGAACGAGACGAAGAGAATGACAGCCACAGCCACGACGGGAATCAGAGAGTAGAGCAGCGTGGGAAACACGTCCGGCTTCGGGGGCACGGGGTTCGACGTGGCTGGAGAGAGAGAGAACGAGGAGAAATTCACTCAACATGTGACCTAAAGCTGGATATTTAGAAAGATACGGTAGCTCACATACCTACTGGTCAACCGTTTGGGTCGGTAAAATTGTTAGTGTTTTGAAATAAATTAATACTTTCATTGAGCATTAAATTGATGAAAAGTGACTGTAAAAACAATAATAATACAAAAAAATATCTATATCTCTTTAAAACTCTCCTCACAAAAAAAAACCCAAAAAAATATCAATCACCACAAAAAAAAATATCAGCCAAATCAACTATTTTCAATATTGATAATAATCAGAAATGCTTCTTAAATCAGCGTATTAGAGGATCATGTGGAACTGAAGACTGGAGTAATGATGCTGAAAATACAGCTGCGCATCACAGAAATAAATTACAGTTTAACAGATATTCACATAGAACACTGTTATTTTAAATTGAAATAATATTTCACAATATTACAATTTTTACTGTATTTTTGATCAAAAATCTTACTGATCCCTGGTCAGCTGGACTTTAATTTGGTCATTCAAGGAGAAAGAGTGCATTTGATTGACATATAACACTCTGAAACACATTTAGAGGTGTTTTAATCAGAAATACTATAAACTACAATAATACATCATCACGGAAAACTCGACAGACGTCAGAGAAATTAAACGTGTGCGACTTTGTGTTTCAAAGTAACATAGAGTGATTATTTGAGACATAACTCTATAATCAAAGGGTTAAAGGTTTAAATCTACTTGAATATATATTCAGGAAAGTGTATAATTTAGATGCTGTATCCGGTCAGTTTCTGTTCAGCACTCTTGTAGTGTCACTCTTGGTGATTGTGTTGTGTCTGATTATCAGTCGGTCCAGATATCTTCACTCGGCCTGCAGCAGTGTTTGTTTGTGTGGTGTACTCACTCTCAATCATCTCTGGATTGTAGTGAAACTTCTCGTTGCACATGTTTCCCTCGCAGCAGCAGAAGAAGACGTCTGGATCCTCCTTACGCTCCACACACTCACTGCTGCACACACACACACACACACACACACACACACACACACAGACAACACCTGTCTTCATCAGTTCACTACAATACACACACAAACACACACGATGCACCTGAGCGTGCATCTGCTCGCACCTGTCGTAGCAGTTGACGTCGTCCAGCCAGCAGCCCTGCTTCACCATCTCGATGGCTCCTGAGCGGTTCTTCCAGGTGGAGAAACAGTGTCGTCGTTTGTCTTTCTCTCCGTGACATGATTCGACTCCGCTCTGGTTCGTCCCTTCCTTCTCCCAGCTTGCATTGTAAAACGCACACTCCTTCGTCTCCGAGCGCCCGAGAATCGCACCTGAAGCACACAGAAAGAGACTTCAGATGCTGTTCCATCTGATCAGCATAACAGAGGTTGTTTATTACCTCATCGCATGTAAAATCTTAAAGGTACAGTACACTGTAAAATAAGTTTTCAATTTGTAAATAAAACAGATTACTGGAGTGCATTTTACAGTCTTTCTACTTCAAAATTTCACTTTAATTCAATGTGTTACTTGGAGTTTCTTACTTGTGAAATTTACAAGCAATTTCTGAGTGAAAACAGTTTCTACTCCATTTTTTTTTTCAGTGCATCAAGCTTTTGAATTGGTAAAAGTCAGTCATGTTAATTAAAAACTACTTTATGATTTTTTAATGCAATAAACTGTGAGCAACATTATAAGTGGACCTTTAGGTATAAAAATGCAACAAAAGTGTAGAATATGATTTTACCAAGTTTTTCAGTGAAGAGCTGAGCATGTTGAATAGCGTTTCTCAAATCTGATTTCAATAGTTGGATGATGGCATGTTGATAAACTCTAATAACACAATACTATAATAATCATAAAAACACATAAGACACAAACAGTGGATCAAGTTGTCCATTTTGAAATTGAGATTTCATTGTTTATCAAAAACAATTCATTCATTGACTTCCTTTTTTATGAGAAGGATAGATGCCGCTTGAATCAAAAAATCCTAAAAGACCACACAAGTCATACATTTTTAATATAATATGATAATATTGCAAGTTATCGGAGATAATATTAAAACTGTGAGGAACAGACTGAAATTTTAGTTGTTATTCACTGCAAAAGACTTTCTAAAAATTGTTTTAAGAGCAAGTAAAAACTTTGATGATGTTCTAATACTCACAAACACTAAAATAATAATACCAAAAAAACAGTAAAAATTGTGAAATATTATTACAGTTTAAAGTAACTGTTTTCTATGTGAATATCTGTTAAAACGTAATTTATTTCTGTGATGCGCAGCTGTATTTTCAGCATCATTACTCCAGTCTTCAGTGTCACATGATCTTCAGAAATCATTCTAATATGCTGATTTGCTGCTCAAGAAACATTTCTGATTATTATCAATGTTGAACACATGTTTTTCAGGATTCACTGACACTAAACTTTTGAACAGTAGTGTACGTGCACAGGAATGCCTGTGTGTGTGTGTGTGTGTGTGTGTGTGTGTGTGTCTGTGTGTGTGTATGTGTGTGTGTGTGTGTGTGTGTGTGTGTGTGTGTGTGTGTGTGTGTGTGTGTGTGTGTGTGTGTGTGTGTGTGTGTGTGTGTGTTTGTCAGGGAAAGGGCTTGTATTTCATCCACAAGAGCTCATTGAAGGGAAGGAATGCTAGAAAGGCGAGACGTGGGCAATCAGACATTTCTGTGACAGACGTCTTTGACCTCTCAATAATTCAACACACTGAACAGATTTCTTATTCACTTTCAGCCCACTGAACATTCACCGAATTCCACACAAGCGTCTCTGAGACACAAACATGAAAAGTCTTCATCGGGCTGCAGGGCAGAGACGCGTGATTATCAAATAATTATGAGCTTTCAGACTAATAGTCGACTTACTTTCATAAATCACAGGATTAAAAGGCCGACAGGCACTGATCTCTCTCACGATGTTATCGAGCTAGTTCAGTTTTCAGTCGGTGGAAATCTTGACTATTTCTGCACCTAAAAGTCACTTTCGTTCTTCTGGAGTCAGGTCTGAAGGGGATGTTGTTTGTGCCCGAGGAACCTTCTGATGTCTCAACATGTGTCTGCTTTCTCATTAAGAGTCATATATCTTCTCTTAATCACCTCAATTAAGATAAAATCATCAGTCTGACATATTCCACTGAAGTCAATGCAAAGCTTTTATCAATCCCTTTAATGTTTTCTGTTTGAAATCTGAACATGAACATTAAATCATCTTTTACCACACAAGAACAGTGCCTTATAGCTGTCTCTGCATATTAAACTGGGAATATTTACAAAATAATAATCAAATTCACACACACACACACACACACACACACACACACACACACACACACACACACACACACACACACATTATTACCAGCAGAGGGCGATGACGCGCAACCATTATGTAAACAGACATCAACAAAAATTATACATAAAAACAAATTTCAAACAACAACATACAAAAACATCAAGATACAAACATTAAATGTAGTTTCTAAATTAATATATAAACTTTAGACAAATCGTATGTCAAAAAACAGACAACAAAAAAGAGTTTTCTGACAGTTTTGCATTAAAGGCTGATTTAGCATCCCGTTTCTCTTCTCTCTTCTCTCTGCAGATTCAGATCAGTTTTCATCAGATCAAAACTTCAGAAATCAGCCATCAACAAACTCCACAACTAGATTGTAAACTCACAGAAGCCTCGAGACTTCAATCAGAAATCGATTCTGTGCAGTAAACTGATCTAGAATTAATCACTGAATGAAGTCTCAAGAAAAGAACATCAGTCCATCAATCCTGAATCAATCCTGAATCTTGACATAATTTCCTGTTTGACCACTCCGTCTTTGAACACGCATGTCATTTTCCAGCAAACAATCACAGAGCCTTCCTCATAAAGAGATATTTTTTTTAAAATAAAGAGAAGTCAACATTTACAGTATGTGTGTGTTGTAGGCAGTGCGTACACACACACACACACACACCACACACCACAACACAACACGTCCCACACACATGGCAAGAACTTTTTACACCTTTACCTACTCTATCTGCTCAAATTTACCCCACACATGCAGTTCATGAGCCATAAGCTGCCCACCAGCAATCAACACAAACACCGTCAGCACAGCAGAAACACGTAACAGGAGCTACAGACGCAGGTGGAAACACACCTGGACCTGGATGAGATATGCTAAATTTTACATTACATAATACTTACATTTTTAATTAGAAATTAAAATAAAATTGTGAATATTTTATTTTAATATTGGCCTGAATTCAATAAATAATATATATATAATTATTATATATATATAGAATGATTTTGTTATATGATTTTTTTTTTTTTTAATTGAAATACAAAGTTAAAATAATTTTTAAATATACTAAATTTCTTCATAAATAATGTGTTTAATTCAATTACAGTTTTTTTAACAAAAATTAAATAGACTAAAATAAAAATATAAAAATTAGAATACATTTTAAAAAGGCATAAAATTTCTTCATCATTATATATTTTTTAATTATGACATTTTCTTTTGACAAAATAAATTAAACTTAAAATATAAAAAAAAATACAAAATTCCTTCATAAAACATTTTTAAAAACTTTCTTTTTGGTTTGCATTCTAAAAGTGGTTATTTATTAGTATTTAGTACATTCGTAATTTGAATGCTGTCTACATTAGTGTCAGCATTGTGCGCCGCTACCAGCGGCTCCTTTAGCTTGCTGAGGACAGTGAAGCTCAGCGGCGTGATCCGTTCTGAATGAAGCGCTCGTACTCTCAGTAATGAGCTAATGACGCCGGACACTAGGCCTGCTGGGACAGACGTGTAAATCACCGGCCGGTGCAGGAGGAAGCCACTCAAATTTACAAGAACTACTGCCAACGCAACCTCGCAGAGAGCCAAACTCCAGTCACACAAAATCAAATGCTCTCCCTCAGGGGGACGAGTGAGAATAATGTAACAATCAGCACTAAAACCCCCTCGGGATTCACAACCCGGGAATAACGGAGGATACAAATGAGTGCAAAGCCGCAGCAGAGAGCAAACACTTCATCATCTACAGAGAGCAGATCTAATGATAGCCTCCCACTATCAAACAAACTACAGTCATGCAAAATTGTTTTTGTAAGTGTGTTATGCAGAGATGAAAAAGCATCAGCCTGAACTCCTTTAAATACTCAAACAACCCTCTAAAATGTTAAATATTGATACACTTTCAATACAATTACGCAATATCCAGTGAAGCAAGAGTCCTGTTGGCCTGAATATATATATTATAATATATGTTTTAAATAAATAAATACTTTCTATCAGGGTGTGTAGCAAAACAAAGATTTATTTACTGGCACTTAATTTTTTACAAGATCAGTCCATAGCTGACGATGTCATGTTAAAAAGCATAAACTAGATTAGCTCACAAAAAACTAGAGCAGGAGACTTTCCAAGACATGCATCGCCAAACAGACCTGACCAAAAGTAAAGGTGCCATGCTCCTTTTGAGGTTATTTCTAGATTTTGTTGTGTGCATTTGTTTAACAGCACAGAGCTGATCCTCCTCTGTAGTCTTTGATTCTCCAGTCTCACATCTGCTGGCAATAAATAGCCTCAAGACGTAAACTGTGAAGAAAACGGGATTTTCATTGCTCTTTTAAAATAGCAGTTCAGAGAGACCGTGAAAATATTTTGGAAAAAAGATTAGATTTTTTTTTTTTTAGATGCACCAAGTCTGGACTAATGTGAACCACCAAAAAGAACCACAAGGACTGAAGGTGAAGGTGGCGTCTGGGACAGAATCATCACTTTTAGGGATGCACCGATACCAGTTTTTCCCGAACGAGTGGAATACGATACTTTTATTTTTTGCACTTGCCGATACCGAGTACTGATACTTGTATTTTCATTGCATTTGTAATTTTTTTTAAATATTGTGTCCATGTTCGTGGACAGGCACTGTAAGTGTCCCGATGCGCCTCCGGTCCCGATCTCGAAATCGAAACTAAAAAGGATGCGCGCGCGTTCAAACGCAATTTCAATTCCAGCAGTTTGAGAGCGGCTGCGGCTCTCTGATGCATGCAAATTAGGCTGCATACAATATCTAGGCTGTAATTAGTATGCACACTATAATAGGATGTGTAGTTTATAACCATCTCTTAGCTCTGTATCACTGCTTGAAGAAAAGTTTGTTTTTTCTTTGCGCTTTGAATTTGAATATATGAGAAGAGTAGCCTCCTTGAACTTAATAAGACTAAGGAAATAACTTTTTTTATTTTTTATTTGAATGATCAATTTGTGAAAAAAGTTTCAGATAGTAGGTCAAACATTAAAAACCCATAGCCTGTCAAGTACAATTCTATAGGTCTGAAGAGACTCATGAATCAAAAGAGAAGGCAGTCAGCAAAATCTTTTACAGTGCTTGAGTATTGTCTGTTACTGCATATTATAATTCATACTCAGAAAGCAGAACTGAGATGGCATTTATTGCAAGATTTCAAATGCACCTGTGGACTATTTTTCCAGGCATGTTTTTCATTAGTAAAGATTTCTAAAAATCTTGTTTACTCAAATTCTTGGATCCCTTATCTCGTGTCCTGGTCTCAGATTTTTGCCTTCCCTGTGAATGTTGCTTAAAATCTGTTTCAATACGTTTTACAATTATATATGCATTCGTTTTTGCATTTTAATCATGGCCTGTCATGCCAGCCCAGAAAACTTATATAATTAATTATTCATATATAGTATTATTTATTATTATTTTTCTGTTATCTAATGTACATGTTAGTAAACGCAGGTGTTTTTGCATTAAAGCATTAAATCTCACTAAAATTGTGATACTTTTCTATTAAGCAAATTGTTAAACTCTCTTAATTTAAAAATTTAAACTCTTTAGTTTTAAAAGTTTTGCTTAAATGGGTTGTTGACATGGTATGACATTTTCACTGTCACACAAGATAAAAAAAAATAAATAAATAATATCATAATAAAAAATATATTTCTCACACATACACACATTTATAAAAAAACCTCTCTCATAATATTTGTTATTACTGTTATTATTATTTTACATTTTTGAGCTAAATCTCAAAATTAAGTGTCCTATGGTGTGACTGTCTTCAAGGATTACACAATAAATTTACAACTTTAATAAATGAAAAAGAAAAAGGCATGACAATTGTTAATAAATACCTAAGGCCTAATTGACAACCAATTGTCTATTTTAGTAATTGCCAATCTTTTTTTTTTACATCCGTTATATTTCTAAAATCCTATGAAACGTTGATACAATTCGGTAATTGAAAACTTTGTCCTTTCCTCTGGTGTGAGCGCATATCCCCGTTTAAAAACTCCACAGCCACGTTATTGAATAATTGAAGGGCCAGAATAGTGTTTTACAAAAAAAAAAAACGTTTTTACTGCATATTTGTCAAGTACCCAAATATATTTTCCTATCTATATCTTGAAAGATAAATGTATTGAATAAAACAAATTGGTATAACTTTACAATTAGGTGTCCGTGTAGGATGTGTACATTGGGATGTGATGCGGGTGTTTAGGTATAACTGTAGATTATACCTAACCTAACCTCCCTTTTGAAAAAATCTGCTTAGGGCCCCCAAAAAACGTCGGGGCAGGCCCCTGCCTCAACGAACCATTACTGAAACTCATTCAGTGGGCATGGTGTCACAATCTTAAGCTCATTAACATATGTCCGCCCACATTTACATATCAAACATACATATTCAATGAGGTTAGCCAATCATAGCAGAAGTCTTAAAGGAAACCGTAACCGGTGGTTAAACAGAGCCTGTTTGAGTACCATTAAATCCAGAATATTTTTTTTTTGTTTTTTGTTTAGGGTTATTATAGTTAAATAAAATGGAAGCTAAAATTAAAACCATGTAAAAAAAAAAAAAAAAACTATTTGAAATAAACAAAAAAAAAACCATTAATAGCGTGAATATACAACAAAAACTGGAAAAATATAAAATATCCAACTTTGTATTTCAATTAGTTACATAGCATACCACTATATTTTAACTTATTAACTGAAAAATAAAACTGGAATAAAAAGTTATCATAAAAACTAATATATATATATATAATATATATATATTATATATCAAATACAAAAAAATTACTAAACTTTTGTTAACTAAAAAATTAAAATTAAAAATGTAAAATCTGATTCATAATGTTAATAAAAAACTATAATAGTTCTGTATGCCTGATACTAAAATAACACTATTTATGGTTTTTGGATTCAGAGTAAAATAAAGTCTGTGGTTACTTAAAGAAGACAAACTCACATTTTATTCTGCAACCAAATTACAAATTACTAACCTTAAATATGATTTTCTGAAATGGGCAGCTTTAGAAAATGAAAAAGCTGTTAACAAGGACTATAACTAGTATCAGATGTGAGTTTGAGGTACTTCACAAATCAGACACATCTGTTGTGTTGTGCTTGGCCGTGAAACATTCATTTTTAAAGCACACAGGTTTTATATTTTACAACTGAGGTATAAATGTGTGTTTATGCTGTAGAACAAAAAGTGAAAGTATCAAGTAATGTTAACTATAGACTTATTTACTCTAAATATACACTAAAGACCCCCGAGGGAAGCCGTGCTGAATTAGTCTTCTGGGTTTGCTGACAAATTGACGTCACGACTGAACAGCTCTATTGTAAGGATAGTCAGGATGGAAAAAGACCATGAGAAATGAATTTGCAACTCTTTTCAGTGCAAGAATCCTTGAGCGATATTATAAGTGAACTTAGAAAGTGACACCTTTAAGACTTCTGGTTTACTGCCCCCATATTTACATTCACAAACCAGCACGACTCCCTGATCAGCATCATATTTTACTCTTGGCTCTGGGTTTCATTCAAACACTTCACAGTTTCTCTCTAAACACACTCACACACACGCTTGCGTGAGCTTCTGAATCTCTCTCTTGCTCTCGGTCTGTCTGTCTTCTCCAGTTTCTCTGCAGATTCATCAAATGAAATGCTTTCAGATCTATAACTTCCATGTCTGCCAGAGGAACGTTCCCAGAGTTTGGCCTCCTGCTCCGGACACACTGGAGCCAGAGAAGCACATCTGTCTGAAACACAACCACCAACGCCACGCACATGCTGAGAGATCTGCAGAGAGACAGCTGCCCATCTGGATCTGGAGATGAGCTTCTACACTCACAGAAACAGCTCAAATTCACACAGACGGAGGATACAAAAGATACTGTCATTACTCCTCGTACACACATCTGTTAAACAACATCACTGCATGACTGCGATGTGGATGAATTTCAACACATTTACCCCCAAATCCTCATTACTGCGACGTGAAAAAAAGATAATTTGAACTGCAATTAATTTATGCTGATTATAGAAACAAATAATAGCATTTTGTACAGTAGCCCTATAACAGTAATGAAAATTACATTAAAAAGCAAAAACAAATAAATAAAAATGTACTGAATGTTCATTAATGAAATAATGTCAGTGCAAAAGATACTGGTTTTAAAATACAGGGTTAATATTTAAAGCATTATATATTTTACATTATTATCATAATACATTATTTTGATGATAAATATTAAGTTGTTAAATGTTATTTAAATTGTCTTTAAGCTGATTGTACTTATATAACATTTTGTACAGCATTACCGTAATGATAAATACATAAAATATATAACTTAAAAATTTGTCAAAGAAAACAAAATAATAATAATAATAATGATAGTTTCTAAAAAATACACTATGTGAATATATATTATTAATATTAATTTAATTGCCTTTAGCTAATGCTAATTGTAATAATAAATATAGAATTTTACTGTACAGTAATGAGATTTACCATTCATAAATAAAACAAAATGTTTATTATTTAAAAGAAAAAACACATTTAAAATAGGCTTAATGTATTACAATTTTACAAATATTTAAAAAAAAATGTTATTATTATATATATATATATTTTTATTAGCCAAAATGGATGAGCAGGACATGTGGGATTGATGCATCAAGTCTTGGGATGCTGAAGTATGTCTTTGATCAGCGGTGACCTGCTCTTAGAGCCGGTGCGTGAGGTTTGCTGCTGCAGGGATTTGGTCGCGGCTGTAACCTTGGCATAAGTCTGTGTGAGCCCTACAGGCTTATACTAAAGAGGATGAGGTCTGCTGCAGACACTGGTAGAGCGAGGAGGGTGGTTGAGCGAGAGAGAGAGAGAGAGAGAGAGCTAGACGAGAGAGAGAGAGAGAGAGAGAGAGAGAGAGAGGCTGGAGTTTAGTAAACACCTTCACCTGTCACTTCTGATGCTTCTGATAACTTCTGCATGTCATCAGAGTCACCAAATGACTGTTTTCAAACAGGTTTCCCATGTCACGTTGCTTAAAACAAACTGAGTAAAGTGCGAGAAAGGCAATCTACCAATGAATTCATTATAATAACTGTGACTTCAACTGTACTAATGATAAGAGCATTTACAAATATATACCAGTAATATCTCTTATCAGTTTCAGCTGAACACACATCAGCTGACCACTGACTGTTTATACTGAAAAAATTACACACTTCACCTCTCTCAAGTTATACGCCAAAGTAAAACACAACTCTTGCAGCACGTCACACACACAAAGCATACTGGTGTTTAATGGCATTAGTGTCATTCTGGCGTCAGACTCTGTAACCTTGAGCAATGGAGCGTTCGGACATCTTTAAAAAGACCAGGATAGCGGCTAATCTGAACAACATCTGACCAAAGTCAGATTGATGAGACCTTGTTACTGCCCTCATCTGTGACCGCTCATCTGAGCCAAACTGTGTTATTCTCATGGACTCTTTATCTATCTATCAGTCTCTACATAACACAACAGCAACCACTAAACCTCTTCAGAGTTATATCTGAGGTGTTTTAGATGTGGGTTGTACGGGTGCATGAGCTGATCACAAGAAAAGCTCCTCCCACCTTGTTAAAAAAAATCAAGATTCCAACAACAGACCTTGATGCATCATTAGGAGAAAGACAAGGAAATGAATGAATTTCAAGATAAAGAAGTTTTCCATGCTAATAACAGGATGCATTCATTGTATTTTTAAGCAAATTCATTAAAATAATCTTGAAGCGTGAAAAGGATGGATTTGAGTAGATTATTAGAAATCAAATGATTAACAATAATTATTGTTAAATAATTAAAGAATCAATGTGTGAATTCATCAAATGTCAATGCCATACAGATTCTTCTTACAGGACTAATTAATTAATACATGAGCATGCACAAGGCAATCACTACTGTTTAAACATTTGATGGTCAGTATTTTTATTTTATACTTTTATTCAATATGGATTGGAAGCATTAAATTGATCAAAAGTGTTACAGTGAACACATTTATAATGTTACAAACGATTTCTATTTCAAATAAATGCTGTTCTTTTTAACTTTCTATTCATCTGTGAATCCTGAAACATAAAATGTATCACAGTTTCCACAAAAATATGAACTGTTTTCAACATTGATAATAATCAGAAATGTTTCTTGAGCATCAAATCAGCATATTAGAATGATTTCTGAAGATCATGGTGACACTGAAGACTGGAGTAATGATGCTGAAAATACAGATAAAAGTATATAATAATATTTAACAACAAAATATAATAAAATATCACAATACAAATAAAAGCAGACTTACAAATAAAAAAAAAATTATGAGTATAAAAAAGACTTCTGTAAAACATTTGGATAGTAGTAAATGTATATATAGATACTGTATATATAAGAATCAAAATGAATATTCATTCTACTGATTTAATAGCTCAAAATAAAACTTCTTCAGAACCCTTTAAATCTTGCTCAAATTCCTACTGAATATATATATATAAAAATCCTTAGTGAGTAATCAGAAAAACTGTAAAAATCTGCATATACTGAGAGCTTTGTTATGCACAATCATACTGGAGCTCAGTTATGAGCAGAACCAGACCAACCTCAGTTACACTTCTGTAACATGTAACACACACGGCTGTAACAAACAGCTCCTTGTGTCACTGGCGAAGCTTTCGATTAATCCGACACAGCCTGAGTTACTCACAATCCATGACCAATGCTGGGGTCAAGCGTGTGCGTGCTTGTCAGCAGGCTGCAATACTTTTATAACCACACTAGATATAATGCAGAAACGTCTACCCACCTGATGAGCACGATACGAGGAATATGGCCAAGGCCAGTTTGGTGTCTGTCCTCATTTTCAGTGCAGATTCTTGTACTGCAAAAAAAAAAAAAAAAAAAAAAAAAAAATATCCCAGCAACACCCAAGCTGATAATCCGCTCCCTCTAAAATTAATGTTTTAATATTGCCAAAAGCATTTATTTGTGAGCAAACAGGTCCGGATCAATGTGCAAGTCTGTAAGAGAGGTTTAGTGTTTGAGAGATTTTACAAATCCCCAGTGTGGAGGTCAGTGCGTGTGTTTCTGCTTGCATAGATGAAATATCAAACATTGATACAATCATACTGTATTAGAGAAAGTGACAGCAGCGCGTCCTGAAGCTTATGCACTAATATCGATCAGTATCGATCACTCAGTTCATATGCATGGTGAAAATTCCTATTCATGGTTCAGTCAAGTTCTAAAGCATCCCGATATCATCTTCTGGTTCTTTTAAAACATGATTTGAATGCTTTATATAATCACAGTCATCTTCATTCCAGAACACAGCAATATAAATCCAGCTCAGGGATTAAACACAGGCTACTGAGCTCCGAGAAAAGCAACATCTAAAATAAATCAAACACACAGAGTGTCGGATACACTGTATATTCCTCCGCGAAATCCGAATGCGCCTCTGAAACGCGAAAGATCCCCGATCAGATCATTCCAGCTCCATTTCTGTGTTTAAACGTTGTGTGTCCGCTGGAATAAACCTTCAGATTCTCTCGTGTGTGCTGAACACAACATGGCGAACAGCGCTGGGTGTTTTGGTTTTTTCCTCTCCTCCACTCCTCCTCCTTTCATCCACTCCTCCTTCTCTTTTCCAGAGCACAGTAAACACTTCCAGCTGGAGATGGTTCAGGAGTCTTTATTCCTGCAGGGGCCGCTTGGTGGCCCAATAAGAGCCACTGCCTTCGCACGACATTCAAACCTTGTGAAGGTTTTTGTTATAATACAAACCCATGAGACTAAAACGTGTAATCTATTATATAAGTTATTCGCGAGGATTAGTTTGGTGGCATGCACATTCAAATTTAAACTCCGCCGGAACTGTAAAATGATATTTAAAATAACTAGCTAGTAATCACAAACGACTCTGATTGGTCCAACCGCATCCGCGATGAGAAAAGTAACAGATGTCATGTGACAGCGCTGTCCGCTTCGCTGTCAGTTTACGCGTAAATAATGATACTGGAAATCTTATTTAAAATACACGGTGATGAAATAAAAAAATACAAATATTATTTAGACCCAGCAGGTCCCCGCCCATGTCTAAGCTTCCACACTAAACACAGAAACAGACATTTGATTGACAGCTCGAACGTAAAGAAAGGAGGTTTGCACAGCTCGTATTACGAAAAGTCCCGCCCTTCACCCGAAGACTGGTTGTTATGGACGGCTCAGCTGTCCAATGGAGGAGCGCCTGTAAATGGCTCACACCAATCAGAGCAAAGAGTGATCATGTGACTCGGGACTAGCCAGAATAAGGCATTCCTTCAGTCCTTTCCAGTTCAGTTTAGCGAAAGCATTATAGAGCACTTTTTACACAAGGCAACAAATGCAATATAATTATAATGGAGTTTCTCATACATTATTCTCCCAATGGTGTTTATTTCATAAATCATTTTTTTTTAAATCTTGTTAATAGTTGTGAATAAGTAGGCTTATCAAAATGGACACGTGGAGCACTGATTTTATTTGATTTATAAACCCATTATCATTCGAAATGAATCATAATTCATGTTTATTTAATCATTAATACGAATTAATCAATAAATAATTTGGTTTCAGTAATGGTTTCAAGGCTCAAAATTACGTTTTTGATTAATAATTCAAACTTTATTATAAAGATTTTAGGGTGATGCTGACAAAAGCTGCTGACATACTTGCAAAATGTGTTTTTGCTCAGTATTACAAGTGATGATCAACAGAGAGTATTTCACAACAGATGTTTCTTCAGTATTGAAAAAAATTGAGAAAGAGCAGTTGTCCTTAAAGGTTTACTCAGAATAATAATTCTGGCATCATTCATTTAGCAGATGTTTTTATCCAAAGCAACTTACAGTGCATTCAGGATATACATTTTTTTTAATGTGTGGGGGTTCCCTGGGAATTGAACCAATGACCTTTTGCACTGCTAACGCAATGCTCTACAATCAATCCACACAAAAAACAAAAACATCCAAAATACAAAAACTAACTATGATCAAATTTAAAGAGTACTGCGTGTGTCAAGCTTCAAAATAGAAAAACAAAAATCCCCTTAAAGTATGAATGTATCCCTTACCAAGTCAAGTCATCTTTATGTATATAGCGCTTTAAAACAAAAAAGATTGCGTCAAAGCAACTGAACAACATTAATTAGGAAAACAGTGCGTCAATAATGCAACATGACAGTTAAATTGCAGTTCATCATTGAATTCACATGTCAAATGCAGCTCAGTTCAGTTTAAATAGCTTGTGCAATCATTTGCAATCCAAGTTAACGATATCGCTGTAAAGAAGTGTCCCCAACTAAGCAAGCCAGAACAGCGGCAAAGAACCAAAATTCCATCAGTGACAGAATGGAGAAAAACCTTGGGAGAAACCAGGATCAGTCGGGGGGGCCAGTCTCTCCTAACCCGACGAAAATTTTTCAATTCCAGGCTGCAGCAAAGTCAGATTGTGCAGAAGAATCATCTGTTTCCTGTGGTCTTGTCCCGGTGGTCAGGCAAGGTCTTTACTACAGGGGATCTGTCAATTCTGGGACTCTAGTCCTGGTCTCCGCTTTCCTTTCAGGGCTGTAGAGGTCCTTTCTAGGTGCTGATCCACCATCTGGGCTGGATACATACTGGATCCGAGTGACTGCAGTGACCCTCTGACTTGGATACAGACTGGATCTGGTGGCTACGGTGACCTCGGAATAAGAGAGAAACAGGACTAATATTAGCGTAGATGCCATTCTTCTAATGATGAAGTAAGTACATCGGGTGTTATGGGAAGTGTTCCATTCCGGTTTACCTAATAATGCAGCCTAAAAATCCTTTAACGGATTTGGAATTAGAAGTGTATTAGTATGTTATGTGTAAGCCAGGTTAAAGAGATGGGTCTTTAATCTAGATTTAAACTGCAAGAGTGTGTCTGCCTCCCGAACAATTAAAAATAAGACAAAACAAACAAAAACAGCAAAAAAACAACGAATATGCTTCAAAAACAGGAACAATTAGACAAAAGAAGCAAAAAAAACAACCAAAACACTAAAAAAACACAAAAACAGGTACAATCAAAAAAACCAAAACAGAAAAAAACAAAATATCTCACTCTCAGCACATCACAAAACCACAAATCCACATACTTTTATACGTGTTTTGCATGTTTTCATGTTTTTGTGACATATCAGGACACAACTTTGTATAATGACATGGGTATGACACAGGTATTACAAGGAGAGGGTGACTTATGAGGACATAACCCATGTCCCCATTTTTCAAAACACTTATAAACCATACAGAATGAGTTTTTTTGAGAAAGTAAAAATGCAAAAAGTTTCCTGTAAGGGGTAGGGTTAGGTGTAGGGTTGGTGTAGGGCAATAGAATATACAGTTTGTAAAGTATAAAAACCATTATGCCTATGGGATGTCCCCACAATTCACAAAAACAAACATGTGTGTGTGTGTGTGTGTGTGTGTGTGTGACTAGAACACACTTTCTAAAAGGTATTTATGATTAATGAACACTCAACTCCAGTGTAGTGAGGTAAATAACATGTATAGATCTAACAAAAAAACGTGTAAATTTGTGTGTGAGATTGTGTCCATGTATGAATTTTCTCAATCAGAGTTGCAAAGGTTTGAAATTGGCAGCTTAATAATGCATCAGATTTTGCCTGAGAATCTACAGCTTATTCTAATGTAAATTCTGATTTTATCTGCAACAGTTTAAGTACTAAACAAAAGTGTTGGTCAAAAAATTTACATTCTTACCTCCAAATCGTTTTTTTCTTTATAAAATCTGCTTGTACCTATTGACAGCCTTAACAACCATTCATATAAGGTCTGGGAGGAAGTGGGTAAATAATGAAATTATCATAGGACTCCTAGCTTATCCCTGATTGGTGGAATTACAAACATACCCGGTCTCCCCTATATATTGCACAGAAGAAAGAAAGTCATACAGGTTAAGACATGTTTAGACATGCGGTGACTAAATGATTTCAGAATGAGCACTTCTGATAATCCTTTAACGATGAAGATTAGATGGGTTGCACCTACACCTTCAATAAATAAACTCAAATGAACGGTCTACACTTGTTTTAAGTGAATTTTAGGCAGATATATGGACATGATACAAGCACAGTTGAAGCTAGTCTATTATTGGTGAAAGCCTGCGCTATTAAGGGCACACAGAAATATATATGGTATAAATACACAACTGCAAACATTTAGACACACCTGACTGAATTTATGTTTTTTTATGATCTTAAAAACCTTTTAATAGGCATCTGCTTGAATGCTTCAAATATAGAGCTGAATATAAATTGCATGAAACACTTTTCAATGAGTTAATATCAATAAATAAATAATAATATAAAGATTTTAATAATATACAGTACAGGTCAAAAGTTTGGAAACATTACTATTTTTAATGTTTTTGAAAGAAGTCTCTTCTGCTCATCAAGCCTGCATTTATTTGATCAAAAATACAGAAAAAACAGTAATATTGTGAAATATTATTACAACTTAAAATAATAGTTTTCTATTTGAATATACTTAAAAAAAAATATATATATTCCTGTGATGCAAAGCTGAATTTCAGCATCATTACTCCAGCCTTCAGTGTCACATGTAACATCCAGTCTATCACATGATCATTTAGAAATCATTCTAATATTCTGATTTATTATGAGTGTTGGAAACAGTTCTGCTGTCTAATATATTTGATGAATAAAAGGTTAAAAAGAACTGCATTTATTCAAAAAAAAAAAAAAAAATTCTAATAATATATATTGTAATAATATATTTTCTTTACTATCACTTTTTATCAATTTAACACATCCTTGCTGAATAAAAGTATTGATTTTATTTAAAAAAAAAAAAAAAAAAAAAAAATTAACCCCAAATTACTGACCAGTAGTGTATATTGTTATTACAAAATATTTATATGTTAAAAACATAGCTTCTTCTTTTTCTTTTTTTTTTTTTTTTTTTATTACTTTTTATTCATCAAAAGTATCCTAAAAAAGTATCACATGTTCTGAAAAAATATTAAGCAGCAGAACTGTTTCCAACTTTGATAATGAATCATGATATTAGAATGATTTCTAAAGGATCATGTGATAATGATCCTAAAAATTCAGCTTTGCATCACAGAAATAAATGATAATTTAAAGTATAATAAATTTAAAAACAATTATTTTAAATTGTAATAATATATCACAATAGTACATTTCTTTTCTGTATTTTTGATCAAATAAATGCAGGCTTGATGAGCAGAAGTAACTTCTTTCAAAAACATTAAAAATAGTAATGTTTCCAAACTTTTGACCTGTACTATATATATATATATATTAAATAATTTTTATTTTAACTAGGAAAAGCAGCTCCTTTTATACTATGTACAACATTCAAAACATAAGATTAAGTACTTTTTTAAAATAAACTGTTTTATGTGGATGTTTGTCTGTTTTCTTTAGTTGCTGTAATAAAACCAGGTGCCAGAAGCCTTTGGCCCTGACGGGAGATATTTCTGGGAGGAATATATATTACCAGCATCTCTGAGCATCCAGCGCTGACAGACAGACAGGACTGGGTTTATTTCTGCTGTGTGTTTGTGTTTAATGGTGCAGGGTTATGAACGGCACTCCTGAAGTCACCGAGGTTAAATAGTTCACAGCTGATTTTGATGGATGGTGTGTGTCGGGCGATAAATCGCAAACACACACACACACTTAGTGATCCGCATTTATCCCTCACAGGAGGTCTGGCGCTCTTAACACTAAGACCACTGGCATGCTGTATTGTTGGTGGAGATTTGTCATGTACTTCTGCTGTGCAGTTATGGGAGTGTTTTCATGAAGGTCATGAATCCATTTATCTCTGCAGGATTAAACGTCTGAATAATGGACCACATGCAACACTGTACACGTCTTCTGCATGTTTACTGTTCACTCATGAATCTAGCAGACTGGTCAACACTGCTGTAAAACTAACAATACACAGAAAACAAGCAGAGTAGGAGAAGATCTCATTTCACCCGAAGTTTTTATTTCAGATCAATTTAAACGGCAAATGTTTTGTTTTCCCGAAGCTGAATATATGAAATGACATGATGCTAAATCTCGCAACCATCTGCCCACATTCTGCTCATTTTTTTTTTTTGTCTCATTTGGTGAAATCAGAAAACACATTGATAATTATAGTGATGATATATTGTGATGATTATAGTGGCGATGATTATATTGCCGATTATAGTGCTGTTTTTTTTTTTTTTTTTGCATTGCATTGCATTGCATTGCATTGCAAGATTTTAACTCTTTTCAGCTCATCTCTATATGGCCAGGTTTTGTTTGTTTGTTTACACACTCAATGTCTGTCTTGATATTTTTACACATTTACATTTATATATTTAGCAGATGTTTTATTCAAAGCGACTTACAGTTACCATTTTGTCTGTCTCTCTTGTACTCCAGATTTCACTTCCATGGAAGTGAACAAAATGTTCACCAACAAAATGTTTTGCTTTTTAATTAATGCAACAGTTTGTATCAGTCTTTTTGAGTTATGACAACTTCTAATGAAATAATGTCCTGCCAACAAACTACAGTGAGTTGGAGGAACTTATAATACAGTATTTTGTAGCATATACACAATTCTTTAAGTTTATTACTCAAAAAAATAAAGTTGTTCTAACTAAAACTGTCACTGGGCCAGTTACCATAAGGTACAAAAACTAAAAGGAATATCTTTGTACCTTATTCACCTCTGAGTAGTACATATTAGTACCTCAACCCTTGTGCTTCACGTAATTTGGTGTTCCTGGTCAAAAATGACCGGTCTTTAAAAAAATTATTTTAAATCTCTAATTATGTTATCTTGTATTTCTTTCTGGAACTCATTGATCGTAGGTCTGTCTGGACCCTGATTTTTGCAAAGACTCTGATCTTCTGCTACTACTCAATAAATTTGTTTGATTTGCATTTCAGCATTTGATCTCCTCCAGCCTCATCTGTTCATCACTGCCCAGTTATTACCCATCAGACCCTGACAGATGAGAACAGTGTTTGGGGAAACCTGTTTGAAAACAGTCATTATTTGTGCAATTACAGTTGGTGCTGCTAGTGCCAAAGAAATTGCACAATGCAGCTTTAAAGAAAGATTTTCACTGTTGTCAATATCTGCCAGATTCAGGATTTTGTTATTAGATTCCATCAAAATGCTAGGGTGCGGTAGTCTAATGATCATAGATCTGGGCGTGCTAAAACACAGACAGAGACAGAATGTGGGGTGAACAGAAACTGTAAAGTTTTGTTGCTCTTTCAGAGATCATAACACTTAATGGAGTTCTCACTTATGTTTCATTTAGTCAGCTATTTTATTTCTGTTTAAAATCCTCAGGAGAACTAAAAACACTCAGAGGAGTCACAGTAGTTGTCATACAGTAAAAGTATAGAGCTATAAAATGAATGTGGAGCAGCTCAGGTCATTTGATGAGAAATGTTTGAGTTTAAATAAAAAAACGCTGGCTATAAATTGCAGATTTAGCTATCTACAAAAGCTGACCTCATTTTGAGACATTGTTAAAATCTGTAATGATGAGAAAACACTGAGACTACTCGGGCCTTTTTCACCAGAAGTACTTTCCATGTCCTGAGAAACAAACAAGTGTCTATACTATGCTCATTTGAGTTCATAAGTCTATATTAGAATATGCTAGAAATGTGTTGTAAATAATGAAGCTTTTTGGAATATAAATTTTTGAAATTGAAAATTATATATATATATATATATATATTATTGATAGGGTGAATATATATATATATATATATATATATATATATATAGATAGATAGATAGATAGATAGATAGATAGACACTTGTATATTATTGATAGGGTGATTGATTGATTGTTTGATTTATTAATTGGAATATTGTAAAGTATGTTCCTTGCTGAATTTCATTTATATGTGTAATATTTTCACGTGTTATAGACAACAAATAAAACTTTTCTTCAAATGTGACATATGTGAATATATTTTCTTGAATGGAAATATATATATGGGCAAAATGTATGTTTGTAATCAAAAAATATATTTCTATTTTTTAGAAGAAAAAAAGGCTAAACATATATTGGTAGAAAATATATTTACATAAATAGCAAATATATTTTTGGGCTTTTGTCTGTATGTTTTAAAAATATATTTTAAAATATTTGAAAATATACTTTTTGCAGTATGGGTTGCCATGGACTTTGTGCTTTGTAGCTTTGCAGATTGTTTACATGCACAAGCAGCTATATTGCACACTTAAGGGAAAGTAAAAAAAAAAAAAAGTAATTTAAAGAGATTTTGACATTCAACCCAATGAGCTTGGTTTTGTCTTACAGTATATTATGTGCTTTAAATATCATAATCTAAACAGGTGAGCTTTGAAAGGTTGTGAACTAAAGAGTTTTGAGGTCCTGTGAACTGTGACTGCAGGTTCAGCAGATGTGCTCGTCTGACACAAGCCTTCAGCCTCATGTTTGGAGCTCTGTACTGTGGCCATAATTAGCTTCACTCTTTAGATTAATGTGCCACACACAAACACACACACACACACACACACAGCAGCACTGGCACACACACACACACACACACACACACACACACACACACACACACACACACACACAGATACTCAGCTGTGACAGATATGAGCTTTACACCCATAAACGCCTCTAACCACAAACAAATGAAATACACTGACCTTGACAGAAAGAGCAGGAGCACATCTCTGCGCCACCCACAGATTTATGGGAGATGATGTTTTAAGTGTTTTCTGGCATGTCTAACTAATGCATCGATTCCTGTTGAAGAGAAGCACAAATTATAAAAATTGTGTAACCAACTGATAAAATTCTGGTTAAAAGGTCAGAAAACAGTCAGAGTTGTTAGGGTTATTACACAGCAATACACAGCTTTCAGTTAAACGAGTACAGTTGTGTCTATTGCATGAGTTCTCACAATGTCATCAAGGTCACAGTTTTTCATACTGAGTTTCATACGGTATGATTCAAACAGTGAAGGAGTGAGTGATGTTCTCATACTTATGTGCAGAATCATCTTCTGTTGTGTGTGTGTGTGTGTGTGTGTTTAAGGGAGTAAAGACAGAAATCAGTGAGATAATGGACACTCACTGACCTCACTTTGCTTCCCTTCTGCTGACACATGGTGCTTTCCACAAATAGAGGGCACTTTAGTGCTCAGTAACTTATTTTAAAGCATTAGAGGCACAAATCCCAATGTATTCTATAGTCAAAATGTTATATAAGCTAATTTCTAACAATAGATTTACATATCAACCTCATCAAATAACTAAAATCATATACAATAATGTCATAATTGTAAAAAATTACATGCAGTTCTCTGTAAAACTCATTTTAATTGCCAAAATCAATGTTTAGTTGAAACAGTAATTATGTGCACAGCTCCTAACCAGACACTTTTCCCATACATACATACATAAACATACATAACATCATTTAAAATTATGACACCCAAAATGTGACATCATTTTGTGGACCCTTTTGACATTTTTGCACTAATTATTGGTCAAACATTTTAGCCTGTTACCAAAGTTATTATACTAGAAACTTAATTCAGTGTTTTTGAACAAATCATTAAATGATTCCAAGACTTATTCTGTTACTTGTTTCATTCCTGAATGAATCAGTGTTTTTGAATGAATCGGTTGGACAAATCATTCAATGACTATCTCATAATGCACTAATGCATTAGTGTTTTTGGTAACACTTTAGTATAGGGACCAGTTCTCACTATTAACTAGTTGCTCATTAGTATGCATATTACTAGCATTTTGTCTGTTTATTAATACTTATAAAGCACATGTTCTGCATCCTTAATCCTACCCAATACTTACTGCTTATACTCAGCGTGTTAAAAAAACTCTAACACTAAGTATTAAGCTTCTGCAAATAATTCATTCTGCATGTGTTACTGACATGCATGATTCATTAAATCACACAGTTGTTGAGAAGAGGTGTGTGTTACCAGAATATCATTTCATCAGGCTTGGCGCTGGGTCTGTTTGACTTGGACTAGAAAGTCCCCTACTTTAGCAGCCACCCAGAACTCCCTAGCAACCAGTGCCATGCTACAAGTCTAATATAGTATTTATACAGACACATTTGGTGTTTTACATTGCAATATGCTGAAAAGTATCATTTGGCATCATTCCCGACTGCACACAGGAATTCACCCTCAGGTTAATGGTAATTTTGAATGGGATACACATTCAGGAAATTAGGAAACGTATCCTGCAGGCACTGAACTCAATGACGGATATCTTTTACTGTTACTGCATGTTCTGCACTCGCAAACCTTTATGAGGGATAAAATACAAACATGTAAAACACATTAACGCTTCTTCTGACTGAACCTGTTCACTTTCAGAAACTTTTTTTTCTTGAACACTGATATGAATTGATCTCATTTACTGAACCACATTCACACACTGCCAGTTTAATCATACACAAATCCAGACTTTCATCCAAAAAGTGAACACAGATGACACGAATGACCCCGGTATACTGCTAACAGAGCCGTAACTCTCTGCTGAAGTCATTGCACACACATCGATCTCTTTACATTGCAATGTTTGCCTAAAGCTTTGCATTCAACATTTCTGGAAGTTTCCATCATGGGTTCATTGGAAATTTTAAATCCACTCATTTGTCTGTTTGATGTGGGAGTTTTCTTGCTTTCTTTCTTTTTTTGTTCCACTCCCTCCATCTGAATGCACAGTCAGGTCAATCTGTAGCCACTGGATGTGGGAGTAGCAGGGTGTGTGTGTGTGTGTGTGTGTTCATGATGAAGGGTGTGGCAGAGGTCATGGCCTTTCTGTGGATCCATTTTTTATTTAAAAGACTAATATGCATTTAATTTTCCATGATCTTTTGAGATTAGAGTCCATTAGAACTCAAAACAGGCCCAAAAAGAGCATTAACTGTAAAGCATTTATACATCAATAGTTCAGAAACATGACTGTTATTCCTAAAACATTGAAAGAAAAGGTTGCTAATGTTTGAAATTAAAACTACAATACACAGCAAAAAATCCAGAGTGAAATCAACTCTGCTGGGAGTACATGTGAGACCACACTCAAGAGTGTGAAAGTGTTAAAATAGGAGTGTTAAATTAACACTGAAGCGGAGTTAAAGTTAATGAGATAATTAAGTGATTAATTGAGTGATGATTGACCATTATTGACGAGACCTGATGTTAACAAGCAGAATCAACAAAGACAAAAATCACAATTTTCACTCAATTAATCACTTAATTATCTCATTAACTTTAACTCTGATTCAGTGTTAATTTAACACTCCTATTTTAACACTTTTACACTCTTGAGTGTGGTCTCACATGTACTCCCAGCAGAGTTAATTTCACTCTGGATTTTTTTTTTTGCTGTGTAAGAGTAAGGAATTTCTGGATCTCAACGTTAGAAACCAGCTCTAAAAAAATGGCATTCGTGGCCTAATGGTTAAAGAGTTGGACTTGTATCCTGAAGGTTGCGGGTTTGAGTCTCATTAGGAATTGTAGGTGGGGGGAGTGAATGACCAACTCTCTCTTCCACCTTTAATACCCACATCTATTGCTCCCCGAGCACCACGGCAAATAATGTGCCTTGTTCACGTGTGTGTGTGCACTTGGGATAAATGCAGAGCACAAATTCCGAGTATGGGACGCCGTACTCAGCCACACTGGGTTAAAAACAACTCAGTTTTGGTTTTTAAACACATGCTGCTGGTAAATACAAGACACATGCTGATATTAATCCAAGTGGTTAAGGTTTGGGTTGTTAGCATGGACAAGTTAACCCCTGCTAGCAGAGAACTCTTCAAGTATTATAAACTCCTTTGAACAACAACAACAAGGTGGCACAATATCGTCGACTTGAGACAGATACTATTTAAACTGAACTGAGCTGGATGATGACATCACTGAATTCAGTTTTAAAAACTATTGTCATTTTGCATTATTGACACACTATTTTCTTTTTTATTCCTGTAAAGTGGACACAATCTGTATTGTTAAAAGCGCTATATAAAAAAGCTGACTTGACTTGACAGGGACAGTCCTTCAATAATTGAATTTAAATGGCATCCTTTACAGACTGTGTTTTTAAATGGGAATTTATTACGTTTTTTTTTTTTTTTTTTTTTTTTTTTTTTTTTTAAGTATTATAGACTTCCTTGACATTAACTATGAATACATTTAACGTTTGACAACCACAATGTGGCAGACTTTTTGCCTTCATTTTCAATGGTTTTAAATCAAACAATCTTCTTTTAGTGAAATGTTTTTCTCATGAAGTGTGCTTGTGCTTTATTTATTTATTTATTTATTTATTTTGCCCATTTAAGGTCACTTGCTTGGATGTGCTTGTCTATCTAATGCATTCAGATAGCTTTAGTGTGACTTAAGTGTTTAAATATTTTTGGAGGCACTGCATAGTGCATAAAAAGTGCAAGTACACAATGTGCTGCCGCTTTGGTCCAGTTCACAAGGTTTGTGTGTCCGGTTTGTGAAAGTGAAACTCTCCTTATATAAGTCAGAACTAAATATTGACTGTCACACAGAATCACATGAGGAGCTGTTTTAGTTTTTACACACTTTCAAAAAACTGTAGAGCATGCATGTAGTGTAAGGGTCACTGGGTACTTCGGCTGCATTTCACCCCGAGGCCTGTTCATACATTCTCATGTGCAGTTATTTTAATGCAACTGTACTAGAATGACCTCATCCATCCATCTACACTCCTAAAATATCATTTTAAATAACATCATCTACCATTAATATTCACATCTACTTCAAGTAAACACAAAGGGTTACCGGGTTCACATAGGCTTACATTACATGCACACACACACACACACACACACACACACACACACACCTGTAAGTGTTACTCAACAGATAAAATGAGACGTGCCAGTCACAGTGGCGTCAGGCGCCCGTAGACAGAGATCAAGCTCATCTGATTTTAAACAAATCCCCTACAGCACATACATCATGTGATTCCTGTTTATAAACACACACAAACACACACACACACACAAAAACACACACACAAACACACACACTCACACACAGGGAATCCTAACACAGTCGTGTGCTGACACGATCAGTTCTGTTGAACGAGAGCTGTGAACAGCCACACTCTCACAATCTAATCAACTTGATCAAAGTGATGGTGAAAAGACCAGGTTGTAGATAACCATTCAGAACACTGTATTTTTAGCTTGTGCTTATGCATATATAAAGTTTTATGCAAGATATTGTGCTCTGCACAAACTACGTTGATCTACGTGCATGAAAAATCATTTTATGACAGGATGAATCTGTTAGTTTGCGCCTAAGAGAGATTGATATTGTCACCAATGTTCACAAATGTCCTTCCCCACTGTCCACTAACAGCACTTCTGTTATGCAATACCTGTGCAGTCTTATTCTAGTACCATCAATAAAGTATTATAGAAGTTATTAATATTTAGATTTCTTCTGATTTTTTAAACATTTTTATTTTGTTTTATATATATATATATATATGATATATATATATTATATATATATATATATGATATATATATTATAATAGATATTTAGTATGGTATTTATTAATATTTATATATTTTGGGATCATTTTCCATTTTAAACAATAAGTTTTTGCATGATTTTGTCATTTATGTCTATTTAGATCTATTTAGATCTTTATTTTTTTAATTCACTTTAGTATTTTCAGTTTTGGTTTTAGTAAAACTGGTAATACCTTGATGTACTGTATATCATAGACCTGCATGATTTCTATATTCATATACCACAGTATGTGCATGTGTTTGGATATCTGAATGATCTTTCAGCTGGTGTAACTGTATCACGGCATCACGATGACTGAGCCATCAGACGTGTTGGTTTGGTTGTGACTTTAGTGTGTCTCAGATCACTGAATATCAAGCAGAGTCGGCTGTCAGCGTGTTTATGATGATCTACTGCCAGCTGAAGAGGAAAGAAGCATTGTGAATGAAAAACACACGACTAATGCAGACGCTTGACTTTATAAACACCCAAGAACTAAACAAGAGAAGAGAAACAAAAGAGAAACAAAAGAAGAAGTCAGCTTTGGATAACGTGACTATCATAACCAGGTGAACAGGTTTGTGTGTGTGTGTGTGTGTGTGTGTGTGTGTGTGTGTGTGTGAAGATCGTGGTCAGTCTGAGATGGTCAGTCTGAGATGGTATCCTGAAACTGGCGCCAGCGTGGTGATCTCACCATCTCTGGACACGGCTCATTTCTCACACTCACACACACACACACACTCACAGAGAGAGAGTGAGAGAGAGAGAGAGAGAGAGAGAGAGAGAGAGAGAGAGAGAGAGAGAGAGAGAGAGAGAGAGAGAGAGAGAGACAGAGAGAGAGTATCTCCCCTCCACAGTCCAGGCTCGAATTCAAAAATGCAAACTATTTCCCGACATCAGGACAAGCTGTAAAAAATCAGGCCCGTGGCCCGCTGCCATCACCCGATGAATCTGATCTGAGGTGGAAAACATGTTGCAGAATTACTGTTCAGATGTAGGAAGTAGAACTAAAATGAATTGAGTTCAAAGAAACATTTTTATTTTCCTATAACTAGAAACTAGAAAATCAAAGTTTATCAAAACAAACCTTGAATGCTGGCTTGACAAAGCCTTGTTTAAAAAGTTGAGAGTTGTCTAAATGTGAAAAAGTTGTTTAAAAATTGAAGTTTAAAGGTATAGGCCACAAAATAGATTAGTTGTAAGAATAATAGAATGAACAAACAAACAAACTATAGACAGACAGACAGACAGACAGACAGATAGATAGATAGATAGATGGATAGATAGATAGATAGATAGATAGATAGATAGATAGATAGATAGATGGCACCTATGTGTGTTTGTATATTTCATAATTCTTATTAAATAAACGCTTGTGGAGCAGAGTGGAAGAACACTTCACTTCTAGTACACTCTGTAAACCGGTCTGTTATATGAACTCTGATTAACAGGTCAGTGGAGTTAATGTGGTCACTCTTGACTGAGAACAGTGGGTCAGACCTGAGCTCAGAGCATGAGAACGGAAGGACGGTCCACACAGGAAAGAGCGTCTAATGTTCCACACACATGGCAGAAGACGGAGCGAGCAGAGCGTCAGATCATGAGTGATGGAGGTCTGTCCGAGTGGCGCCGCAGTATTGACTCGTGTGGAGTTAAAGAGGAGTGCTGTGACAGTGGAGTGTGAGGTATCAGACGGACTCTCTGAGCTATTGAGTGTCCTGGATTTGGGATTTGGAGCTTAACAGGTTTAAGTGCATCATTGTAACAGACCTGGAATCTCTCCAGGTGAATTATCCACAGATGGACGTGACCACAGCCAGCCAACAAACATCATTCTCCAGCTAACAGCTCCCGCTTCATCAATCAGCAGCAGCGCCGCTCCACACCGAGAGCCGTCACGCTCTTTATGCTCACGAGAAATGTGTGTGAGAAATTTGCAGCCATGCAAAACTTACTGTGAAAGAAAAAAGAAAAGAAAACTAGTATTCAGTAATATTGCTGATGACATTATGGGATGAGAACATAGTGAATTGAACTGAGATGCATAATGACATTATTGACTTCTCTAAAACTGCTTTACAGCTGAAATTGAATTTGATTCACAATTGATGAATTTTATATCAACACTGTTATTTTCCTGCAAATCTGTATTTTATAAAACACTATAGAAATAAATATAATTTGATAATGTAAAAAATTACTGTTTAGTAAAAGTTCCAAGCTGTCTTCTAACACATATAAATAAAGTAGTTGAACAACGTTTTTGTTTCTATCCAAAGTTTTGTTGATCTAAGAGACTCTTAGAGTAATCAAACGTGTCCAAGTATTGTCCCAACTTTCCAAATTGAGTCACAAACTGAACAAATGTACAAATTATTTTACAGTTCCCATCATTCATTGCAGCTTGAAAAAAAGATTGCTGCCAGGCTTTTGTTTGTGGACTACATGAGAAACCATAAAAATGGAAACTTGCAGAAAAGTAAAATCTTATGCATTGCGGTAATAAAATGTTTTTGCATGAAATCCAGTAACACTATGAAAATCTTTACTAGTAATTCTAAGCTACATTAGTGTACTTCCTATCCAAATTCTGCAGAACAAGCCTCAACCCCCGAAACTGTCTGCACAGAACTGAAGATATGATCAGAGTAAGTCTTTTTGTTGTCTTCACTGGACAGACCACTGAGAGCAATCAGTCGGCAATTATTGTGCACACACACAAACACACACACACACACACACACACACACACACACACACACACACACACACACACACACAGACAGCGTATTTCAGTCGTCTAAAGTGCTTCTATGGTTCCAGACAGGCGCTCTGTATTAAATTACTGCTAATTTGTGTGTCAGGTTTTGGGCTGGGTGAAGTTTATCTCGTGTGGATCAAAGATCATTAATTCCTTGTTTATACTCTAAAGTGTTCATTCCCCAGAAGTCATAAAGAATCCCCACAATATACATCTGCAGTTCCTCATTACGGATGTGACTTAATTCATCAAACTCATGACTGGACGTAGAACGGGTCAAGACCTCCTGATTATGAAAGCTTCTGATATCATCTGCTGTGACGACTCAGCTCAACTTTTCCTTAAACTGACTCTTGGAACTGATGAATGGTGCGCAACATATCAAATGGCTCATAGCTGATGTACAGTATAATGTGAGAAATGAATATGCATGTGTTGTAATTAAGAAAAGCATTTATATTAACCCTTTAACTGTCACCCCCCCATTTTTTTAAAATAGGCATTAAAGTGCACTATCCAAACTTAAATTGTTGTAATTTATGAACACTTATATATAGACCTAAGGTTGGTCTCTTTTTAAAGAAGAAAATTAGCAGATTTTGGCAAAAGTGTTAGAAAACTTAAAAAGTTATAGAAGTTTAAATGTACTGTAAATAAAATGTGATATATTAATTTTATAATATTTTATTTATTATAAATATTTTACATAACAGGTTTTACTCTAAAATTGGTATAAAATTAAAGCCTTGTGTCTAGATAAGTTATGTTCCAAATTTGAAGTTGATATGAAAAAAAAAATGAGGTTCCTGTGAGATTTTATTTAGTGCGTCATACCACAAACAGCCACTGGGAGCCATCAAAACTCCTTTGAATTTTGTTTAATGAATTTTTCTATAGATTTCTCTGTCAATTTTACGTCTATATCATAATATGGAATCCTGAGACTCATCAAGAGCTGAAGTCAACTTGAAGTTATTATTTATAATTAATCAACATATGTTGAATCAAACTGATTTGTGTATTTTGATCCAACAAGATGAATGTTTTCCAGAGACACGAATCAACTAACACATTCCAGAATTTCCAAACCTTTGATAATACTTACTGATGATGTTTGTGCTGCTGTTTTCCCTGCATAATGATGTAATTTCCTGTTGGGTGATGTCATTAAGTTGACTGGCTTTTTATTTGTTTTATTTATTTATTTAGCTAGCTAGTTAAAGGAATAATTCACCCAAAAATGAAAATTTGTTGAAAATGTGCTCACCCTCAGACCATCTGAGATGTGGATGAGTTTGTTTCTTCATCAGGTTTGTAGAAATGTAGCATTGCATCAGTGTCTCAGCAATGGGTGCTCTGCAGTGAATGGGTGCCGTCAGAATGAGAGTCCAAACAGCTGATAAAAACATCACAATAATCCACAGCACTCCAGTCCATCAAATAATGTCTTGAGAAATGAAAAGCTGCATGTTGATTAAAGCTAAATCCATTATTAAGATGTTTTTAACTTCAAACAGATGATTCTTCTTTAACAAAGTGGAATGTGAAGGAGAGTTAAAGGCCTATTGAGGATTATCTGATTGTCATTAGCATTTAGCACATGAACATCCACTCAAACCAAAGTTGTGAAATTATTTAAAATTCACTGCTGTTTACTTCATTGTAAGCAAACAATGTAATTTCCTAATTTAAATTGTGGGTTTGATATTTTATCCATTATATGGTGACCAGAAAATTAATATAGTCTACAGGTGTGAGAGAAACAGAGGGAATTGTGGGCCAGTGCATGTCATCAGTCATCTATGTGCGGTCTATGAAACTCTGTTTTGGTGTCTCTGACGTTTTCTTCTCACAGAAAGCTGCTGGCTGTCTGAGCTCATGTTCAGTATTGTTCAGCTCTGTCACTGGTTCACTGTTTGCTGTGCAGCCGATTCTGATGTAAAGATGTTAAAGCTGAACACAGCGCTCTGCTGCCCCTGGTGGCGCTGCTGTGTCATTACATGCTGAACAACACAAATACAGGCCTACTGTAAATACACAGAAAACATTTAATAACTGCTGAGTTCTAAATATATTTAAATTCATGCAATACAATAAATGAAGCCAAAAACATTATGAAGACATAAAATTCAGAAGAGATCACTGATCAGTACAACAGTGTTTTTAGATTAAGTCTGGTCAGTCACTGGTATGTTTTTCAGTATTTCAACTGCTGAATCAAACTAATCATTTATTTATTGAACATTATTTCTGGGATCAATATATAGGATATTAATGAAATTTCTATTCTATGTTAAATTGTCCCAAATGGACAGACACAATCAGCTGCGAGTGCTACTGGTTAGATAATTAAGGCATTAGTATAATAGCATCTAATGTGATGGGTTAATGAGAGAGTAAAGGCTTGCATTTATTAATAAAATTAAGATTAGTTTATCATTACCATGATACCATGGTAATATCATGTTTTTTGGACACTGTCATGATCATAATATCATGGTATTTTTAGGTACCGTAAAGTACCATGTACATACCGTGGTATATGAATATAGTAATCATGCAGATCTATAATATACAGTATATCAAGGTATTACCAGCTGATGTACAACAGTAATATCAAAGAACATTCTGTAGGGGAGCAACTACCTTGATACAACAGTTTATTAAGGTCACCGTAGTTTTGTTTTTTAATCATATTTTACAGCCAATTTCACTTTGTCAGGTGGAGATGAAAGGGAAAGAAAGCATGAATATTTATGAAGAGTTGAACATAAATCATTTATTGAACAAGCATTATACTATTTACAATACAAATGTCTAATTATAGCTATACATTTCAAAAATGGAAAAACCAATAATTAAAAATAGTAGTCAATTATTTTATATTATTACATAATCAAATCATTATTTTAATCCCCTATATTTCAAATTATCAGTGGAAAATTATTTTATTATTATTGACAGGTGTGATGATCAGTGGCCTTGAGTTGTTACCTCCATCATTAAGAGAAGGGCTAAAATATGGATAGAGTTTTTTCGTGATGGACTGAGCAGTGAAAGAGTAGATATGAGAGCGGACTCCACATCATAAAAAGGAGGACCAGACCCTCCTCATAATCCCAAAAACACCGACCCGCTGCGGCTTCACTCTCAGAGACAGAGAGACAGAAGGACTAGAGAGAGCCTCATATTAATTTCCATTCCTCAGCCACACAGCCCCCACTATACGTGAAACATTATTACAGTTTAAACCAGCTGTTTTAAACACTGTGCAACCTGTTTTACTTTTGAAATGTGATGTCAAAATTTTGGAATAATTGCATATAAAAATACAGAAAAAATTGTGAAACATTATTACAGTTTAAACCAGCTGTTTTCTATGTGAATATCGGTTAAACTGTAATTTATTACTGTGATCAATGCTGAGATTTCTTGAGCAGCAAATCATCATATTAGAATGATTTCTGAAGATCATGTGACACTAAATACTGGAGTAATGAGGCTGAAAATACAGCTTTGATCACAGAAATAAATTACATTTTAACACACAAACAAAAAAGATGTTTTAAATCATAATAATATTTCACAATTTTACTGTATTTTTGATCAAATAAATGCAGCCTTGGTGAGCAGAAGAGACTTCATTTAAAAAAAAAAAAAAAAAAAACAAATATATCCAAAATTTTACCTTAGTTTCGAGTTCTTTCATTTTAATTAAAAGTTTAAAACACCAAAAATTTTATTTTAGAATAATGTGCATTAATGAACTGTTCACAATAATACCATGAATAAGAAATAAGGAAGTAAATAATCACACACTCAGAGTCTATTTCCACGGTTTAACCGTCGTAAATCAAGAACGTCCTGCAGCATGAAGCAAATTCTGGAAGAGGTTTTCCGCTCCTTAATAATTTTCTCCATCAGGTTTATATATTGATCCATTCGGGGCTGAAAAGACAAAAAATATATGTACGAGTCTTAAATTATATGTAATTTAATACATTTAAATAATCTTTAAAAGCAACAGTTATACTATAAATACAACTGCTAAAAACTGCTCCTTGAGAGGCAGTCGTGGGCTAATGGTTAGAGAGTCTGACTTGTAACCCGAAGGTCATGGGTTTGAGTCTCATGTCTGGCAGGAATTGTCGGTGTGGAGAGAGAATGACAAGCACCTTCTTCCACCCTCAATACCACGACTGAGGTGAAACCCTTGAACAAGTCACTGAGCGCTGACTGCTCCGTGTGTGTGTGTTCACTACTGTGTGTGTGAACTTGGATGGGTTAAATGCAGAGCACAAATTCTGAGCATGGGTCACCATACTTGGCCACAACAAGACACTTCACTAACTTACAAAGATGGAATAAAAATAACTTTTTTTGCCAACTCCCCCTTTCTTATTTTCGTATCATTTACATAATTTTAGATTTTACAATTTTTAATTTATGTTTCTGTTGTTTTAGTACTTTATTTGTTATTATTTTTTTAGTAATGATTTTATTTTTGTTCTATATACAATTTTAAATGTAATTTTTTTTTAAGTTATATAATGAGCGTGTGTCACCTTGGCCTTCTCGTGGTCCAGATGTTTCCAGGTGCTGGAGAGCAGGCAGCAGACACACTCCAGACTCTCCTCCTCGTCCGTGTCTCTTAAGCAGTGTGACGATGCAGTCGTGTGCATAGCTGGCTTCAGTCAGCATCCTTCAGCTTGAACAGCTCGCCAATGAACTTGATGTTGCCTAAGAGAACCGTCGGGCGGGCTTTTTCTTGGCATCCTCAAGGTCCTCCTTCAACCTCTGCTTCTCCTCTTCCTGAAAGGGCAGGCAAAACAGAAGTGAAACAATAAATGCCTTAGTATATGTAAATATAGAAGTATATACATAAGAAATATATACATATTTGCATACGCTTCTTTAAATTAATTCGTAATTGCAAATCATAATACGTTTAAAACCAGCAATCAACGTGACAGAATGTTGTGCTATTTGACTTGCTGATTATAAAAACGACAAAGGCTGCAGATTATTTAAAAACATACACTGCATGTGTTAGAATGAAGGGCATGAATTATATGAATATTGTTTGTGAAAAAAAATGAAGATATTAAGCCCAGCCATAAATATTAGTATCGGAATTTTACAGTTTACTGCTTGTAAATTTTTGTTATTTTTACAATTAACTATTATAATATTAATATTTATTTGGTTCAAACTTTTATAACAATGTAATACTGATTTATGATCAAAATAATTAAAATACGAAAAAGAACAAAAAGAACACTAAAAACAAACATCAATACTAAGGACAATAAAAATATTCAAAATAATATTTGTTCTCAAACATTTTGTTTATTTTTATTATTACATGTAATATACACAAAGTGAGTATTTATTATTTTATTTTTTAAATAAAACAACAATAATAATAGGTTATATTTTTATAGATAATATCAACAATAATAATTTATTATTATTTTTTACAATCAAAAATAAAAAAATCTAAATAGTCTTTTATTTTACAGAGGATTTTACAAAAGGTAATATTTCTTATTTGTTTTATATTTTATATGAATAATAATATATATATTATATATATATATATATATATATATTATATATATATATATATATATATATATATATATACACACACACACAAAAAATGGCTAAACAAGAGCAGAAAACCTGCACCTTCAAAAAGTAAAATACCAATAGTAAAATAAAATAAAATTATTATTCTTATTACATTTCTTTTTTCAACTTCTTAATATTTTCTTTTTACCTTTTAATATTACAGTGAAATATTACATTTGTAATATTTATTGTATAATTAAGTAATAATAACAAGAACAACAGTTATACTGACATATAATCACAAAGTAGTTGACTAAATTGTGCAGCCCAACAAACAAGCCCAGCAAACCTGGAAGTTGAAATTTGTTTTTATAAATAAAATTTAAATCACAATTTTAAATAAAAAAAAAAAAAAATGTGCAAAAAGGGACTGCCCTGCCACAACCACCTACATATCAGTCAACGCTCAGGTGTGTGTGTGTTGTTCATCCCCTGTAGCAGCATCCAGCTCTTCGGCTTCTCAAAAACGTATCATCATCATCTTTTTCCTTCTCAAAACTCTTTATCTGACAACGATTCGCAGCAGGCAGCTTCTGAAATTCAACGTCTACTCCAGGTTTCTCCGTGGTGGGAACTTTCAGCTGCGATGAGAGACAGATGATAAAACACCAGACTAGACGCTGCAGGAGCTGCTTGGCTCACACTCACCCCCATAAGGCAGCGGCACATGTTGGCGCAGGCTTCAGAGGAGTCGGGCTCAGAGATGGCCTTATACATAGATGAGGGGGATCACTCCTTTCAGGGCGATTTCCTCTGTGGTCAATGGTCAGTTTCATCACCTGCTTCATCAGCGGCTGGAAACATCTGCGGCGTCAGTTGATTCAACACTCTCATGCACACACGTTTGTACAGCTCCTGCGTCTTCAAGAACTCGGACTTGCCCTCATCGGTGCGGTCACTGACAGATTCACTGACAGCGGTTTCAGGCTCTCCGCGTTATTCAGTGTGGGACCAAAAACAATCTTCATGATAGGGAAAGGATAAACACTCGCTTTGTATCTAGAGTACGGCTCCTTACTGCGCTGACCTTGACCTGAACACCACGCCAGGGCAGACCATCATACAGAAAAGATAATGCTTAGTGAGACAGAAAAGATATGCATTATTACTTATATATGTATATATATATTTGTATATAAATATGTATATACAGGTTCTGATCATGTCTCCATCTCTCACTTTTTAGGACGAGCCTGTATCAGGATCCAGAGTCACATCCACTGAGGAAAACAAGAGAAATTAAATCAAAACTTACAATACACCAAATATTCTGTGACAATATGCTGCAATCCACTTCAGCTCTGTAGAGAGTCAATATATAAAACATCAATAGATTCTTAAGCTTATATTTAAACGAATTGAGTAACTCATCATGTTTCTATCTGATCAGTGTGTGTATTGATGTACTGGCAGTTAGTGTGAGTTTCTCATTATTGTGTCCTGTCCAGTTTGAGTCAGAGCTCTCCTCAGAGTCTCCCGACTCTCATGAGTCTTAATACTGATCTCAGGGCCAGTTCCTGGTGTTTTAGACGCTGCACAGGGATGAGTGAATCTACAGCAGGAGAGAAGAGAAATCCTTCAGCATGGTGAGAAAGTGTTATGCTGTGATATCCTGCATTATCATTTGATCAGAGAGATCATGTGACTGACCTGTAGGAGGTGGAGGTGATCTTTGCGTGTGTGAGAGCTGCTCCAGCCTCAGTGTTTCTCATCTTTAGCTCAAGTGATTCCTGCTCCAGCTCTTCAATCAGTCTTCCTCCTGTTTCTCTGCTGCTTTCTGCCTGCTAACTCATCATCTCCCGCAGGTTCAGTTGACATCTCTCAATGGAGCGGATGAGATCAGTGAAGAGCTCGGACATGAGCTGCTTTCTCCTTCTCTGTGTTTCTCTGGTCAACCAGGACAGTCACAAATTATAAGCAGTGTTTACTAAGATCCAGAATCAGTGTTCTAGTGCTCATACCTTCAACTGAAGTAAAACCTTCATCCTGCACCGTTTGCACTGAATGATTCCTCAATCATGTGTTCCCGTCAATCACGTTGCGGAGAGGTGTGATATTACTTTTAGTGATCAGGTAATCCAGCCATGTCGATATTCAGACTAAACAGTGTGACTGCAAGTGTGCAAACAAAGAAATAAGTTAATATTTTAAAGTAACTTACATTTGCCTTGTTTGTATTTGTGTTCTAAAACACTGAACATACGAGTAGTTCAAACAAAACTGCAACAAATTGTAGTTCGTGATTTCATTTGTTGTTTTAAAAATAAAATCATTGAGCGAATGATTTCAAAATCAATGACTTCAAGCCATAAACACAGTCATTTGTCGCCATTCTACTGGTGTAACAATGTAACCTTCAGAAGGAGTCCACTGTAAAATCCCCACACTCATACACAGGGTGTTCATAGGGCTCTTTTGAAAGGGTTAAAGTGATGGACATTTTTCACTTCCATGATTTTTCTGCATGTTTATTTGTTGAAAAACCAGATGTTGTAAGGATGACAGAAGGTGTTCTAAGGAAAATGGTTTTTGGTCCCTACACCCTTCATTCCCTCAAAGCTCTCAATATGGAGAGGGGTAACACCCTTTCAAAGGAGATCATGGCCACAGGGATTGAACCCTTTTCAGAATGGAAAAATAGCTACCCAAATAAACTAATGCATCAAAATTATATATAATAAATATTTACTTTTATTTCATTACATTATTTTAATCTCACATTTTCTGACTTCTGCGAAGACATCAAGTTTGGATGTCTTGAATTCGGTCTTGATTCTGTCCGGAGACTCATCTGCATGCAGTCTTTCTGTGTCTTCAATCAGTTCAGTCTATACAGAGAACAACACAGGACACATTATCATAACAGAGATTAAATTTACAATAGTGTTTTATAGTGGACTTTATTTCAAATTAGGAAATAAAATCTGATTCCTCATGATATGAGCACTTTAAAAAATCTATAATAACTTCTACCTTCTTATCATTCACTCTCTCCTCTTTGATAGGTAACAGTGTTGTGGTTTCTTGTGGTCTTCCAAAGAAGCAGTCTGAACAGCAAACATTGTCTGATCATCTCTACAGACCAGATCCAGCGGTTTATCATGGTTTATGAAACATATATAGTCCTCCAGATTACTCACAGGGATACATCAGTTTGTGTTTCTTCAAACCTGTCATCCTAAAATGAGGATCCAGGTGAGTGAGTTTCACAGTAAGAGCTTGACACACCAGACACGCACTTCCGGGCTTTCAGCTTTGCTTTCCTCACAGATAGTCACCACAGAACTTCAGGGCTTGTTTATAAGGACGTTCGTTTTTATAGTCGATCTACAATCTCTCGGAAGTGTGGTATTAATCTTGAGATCAGGTCTTTGCTGAATGTTCGTTACAGTATGGTCAGCTGCAGGTTCTGGCTGTTGTCCCAGCAGACTTATTCAGACAGGTCTTGCAGAAGTTGTGCCACATGGTTGGATGCTGGACTGGATCAGTGACGACCGTCAGAATATTATAGAGCACTGCAGCTTCTCAGTTAGTGAACCCACTGGAAGATGGAAATTGATCGGAAAGAGACATTTTTGTGGAATAGTGTGATACTCCACTAATGTTTTTAAATGCACCTCATGAAGCTGGTTGTTACGACCCAGCCTCGGTGGGCTCTCTCCTACTGGCCACCGCGACGGGCACCTTGCACCTGAGTACTGACATTTCTCATGGACTACATTACCCAGCGGCCCCGTACCTCAGACTAATCACCCCCAGGTGTTCCTCATTCCACGCCCTATTATAAGCGAAGCCAAACACTCACTCATTGCGAAAGGTCTTGTTTAGCCCGTCTTGCAATTTTGAGCGGTTATCCCTGTCTGCCTTTCCGTGTATTACCTTGAACTGTTCTGATTCTGACGATCCTCTGCTTTGTGTACGTGTCTCGTTTACTGTCGGCCGCCTTGCCTCCGATTTTTTCAAGCCTGGTAACGACCTTGTGATATTGAACTGTCTCTCTGAAATAATCGGACGCTGTTGTCCTGAACCCTGCCTGTTTTTGTCACTACGAGTTCATAATAAACATTGCACATGGATCCGAATGTCTCTGACTCCTCGTTACACTGGGTTTGAATGTAAAGAGTGGTCTAGAGACAAAGAATGGCGACTTTGGAGAAACTTTGAATATGATATGAAAAATTCATGGGTACTTGTCCATTCAGCTTGGTCCCCAATTAAAGTGCAAAATGAAACCCGAAAAAGGCTTGATCAGAAACCTAAGTCGTTTGAAGCTTTCATGTACATGAAAACTTACCAAATAAATTTTAAATACACGAAACCATAATAATGATTTAAGTTGAAAGTATGTTTCTAATCTGCTGTTCATATTTATATATTTGAAGAAAAGTCAAGTTCATTCATAAACCTCTCTGGTTTTTGCAATATTAAATATTGGTTATGGTCATCAAAAGTCCCCCCAAGTTTTTCGCTTCTCTGTTGATGTTGGTGAAGATTTCTGCCATTGTTCTTTAAATTCTTCAGCCTTAAAAATGCCTTTTTTTACAGTATAAGTTGTTTTTTTTTTTATTTTGTCTTGAAACAAATTAGTCCCCCCCCCCCTCAAATTTTTTCATTAAAGTGTTTATCTCATGTAAGTGATAGTGAAGGTGAAGATTTTCATTCCATTGTTTGGGCTTTACTCTGTCAAGCCCCTTAAAAACAGCCCCTTTTTTCCCATTTTTACAGTATAACTATTTTTTTTTTTTTTTTTTTTTTTTTTTTCCATTTTTTGGACTTTGAAAAACAACTTTGGAAATCAACAAAAATCAATAGTTTACTTAAGTGTTTTAAATCTCCTGTTAAAGTGAAAGTGAAGGAAAAACACAATCATTCAATTTTGAAACAACAATGAATCACTGAACAATCCTGAACTAGACCACTCTGCTGTTGTTAGATTAAAGAGAATACAAAGTGCCAAGTTTAATATTAATCTCACTCTCACTGCCCTCTGTTAATATGTTAGCCTTTTTAATACAAAATTTTTGCATACCATCTTCACCTAAGAAACAAAAAAATAGATATCTGGTCAAGAGTCAATCCCTCCTTGTTTTTTACTGTTTGTAAAGTTTGAGTGTTTTCATCCGGGCAGGTTTGTTGGTTTCGTTGGTGTTCTGCGGTTCTTTTGACATCCTCGTTCCCATGTCCTTTCATGTCATGGTTGACAATGACACCATACCCACACATCACTCCACCCTACACACAACACAAAAAAAAAAAACCTTTTTTTTTTTTTTCGTTAACAACCCAAAATCAAATGAAACTAAACATTTTTGAATATAATTCTTGAAGTTATCCTTTTTTCAGTGCAAGTAATCAACTTATGAGCAGCCGAGGGTTGATTGGAAAACGCTTAAAACTGCCCTGCTGTTCAGCCTAGTTTTCAGGCCCCTGCACATAAACCCCCTACTAAACCAGACCAGATCCATTTAGAAACCTGTTCGGGGGGAAGGACAATCTCTTCTTATTTATTTCTAATCACTTACCTGTGAGTATATCAGATGTGTCCACCCCCACAGGTTCATTTGAACGATTCAGTATTCCCTTGTGTTTTTGGTTTTGATCGTTTCAAGGAGTCAATATTGGTGTTGATGACAAGTTAGTTTCACTTTTCTTTTCTCCTCCTGAGTCTTCCTAACTGAAACTAAGTGATGTCAGAGCTCTTTCCTGTATTTATATATTTTAAATTTGTCCCTGTATTCGGTTGTTGGTTCCTGTGTGGTCGGGTAATTATGGCAAACCGTTTAACAATCCACGTTGGTTTTTTGTTCGCAAATCGGCAAAGCAAACTGTGGTACCACGCCACTTACTCCAACACACCGATGGGGTTAAAAACTCACAAAGCGAACAATTAATCCTTTGCTGTTTCGCTATCACGATTACAATAGACAGTACGAGGTTGAGAAGTAGAAGGGGCAACAGTTAAAACATTTCAAAGTAAAAAGTTCATGCAACAGATATTAATAGACAAGTTTCAGTCAAATATTTATGGTCTTTATAGCAGAACAGCAGTGTTAAAGTAGAGCGCAAACAATTATATTTGGAACATTACAATATTGTAATCCAATATGCCGGTCACTTCAGCGTATTCATCCGCGGGCTAAAGAAACACACTTTTTTAGGGATCACATCCATAGTTAATGCACAAATGAAAGAATACAAATATACAACAAACCACAATATTAAGAAAATATTCAGATATAGTTTAAATGTCCTTTGAAACTAACAATGAGCACTGTATTGGTATGCTGGTAATTTTTAAGTAGATCATGTAATGATTAAATTAATTTACCATTAATCATTTAACAGTAAGCTTTATGCAAAGGGCGATCTTACAAAATGACGACCGACAATAGAAGCAATCAAAACCAACACAAGAGCAATAAAGTTCAAATGACAAGCCTCAGTTAGCCCAATGCAGTACACGTACAGGATTTTCATTTTATTTTTGTTTTTTGTTTTTCTATATAAATATACACAACAATCACTCACAACACCACACACACACACACACACACAAAAAAAAAAAAAAAAAAAAACAAAAATATTTACCTAAAAAACACAAAAACAAACACACAAAAAAAAATATCTATTCCTTATAAACATAAAACCAAGCAACACAAACATTAAATATTCATTTATTAGCACTAACTCTTGCTGGAAATACCCTGTGAAAATACTTCATTTATCTCATGAATTTACTTTCATACCTGCAACAAGGAAGATAAACCAGAGATGATTTCTAATCAGAGTGTGCAGAAATTAACTTTGTCCGCATTAGGGGCAACTGATTTTTTTTAACCAATTTATAAAGAATTTCATATTAGGGCCTAAATATGTATGTTCATCCTTAATGTTACAATTCTTAAATGTTAATGTTAAAATTGGAATAAATGTAATATGACAATAGGCTGTTACGCAATTAAATCAGTATGGAACTTAGATGTAGGCCTTACATTACCGCAGTTTAATGTGCTGATCAGACGGTTGGTACATGCCCAGTTATCATAGTAGTAATTACAACTGTATACTGAAATGAGTATTACTAATATTTTATATAACATTTTGTAATATAGAAAAATATGTAAATGACAAAATGAAATGACTAGGGCCTACTTTTATAGATACTTACGTAGCTAATAATCGCCACTCGTTGTGCGGTAAGCTCATTGTGTTAATAAAGAAGATAGCTTTTTATTGAATCTAAATTCGTTCAAGATTTTCTGATTGCATCTTGCAGGAAATACATTTCAATCGTGTCTGTCTTAATAATTGGGTCATTGAATTGTCTATATAATGGCTTGGTCATTTCCAAAAGACTCAGATTCCATATCAGGAGTTCAGAATGATGACAACACTCAAGGGCTAATGTGACTTTGGGTTTGATGACGGTCAGGAAAATATACCGCCCCACCCATCCACATCTGATACCACGATCCGTACCCATTAATGCCACACAATGTAAACTGGTATAAAAAGTTCTGGACATATGTGTTTTACATGTTTACATTTAACTAAAACCATTTGACTCGACTTTGCACTCTCTATTCGTTTATTAACCTGCTTGTTTTTCTTTAAAAAAAAAAAAAACCACTATAGCTTTCTATCTTCTATTTCTTCTTTTCCTATCAAATGGTTTTCTTTGTATGTGTGTGTAATATTAGGCCTATATATCTGCATGTGCTCGAACATGCGGCGGGATTTTGGGTGAAAGTGGCATCCCCCTGGTGGAAAAAAATGACAAAAGCCTCCCCCCAACCATACCCCTTTGCATTAATAATGTTCTGTATTAGCCTATTGTAAAATTTATCGGGGCAAATTAAAAAAATGTTACAAGTCCCTACTTATGATAATTCACCAACTAAACAACAACGGCTATGACCAATTTAGAACTCGGTACTGTCACAAGGCTGCGCACAGCTGAAGCAAGTTTCAGTCAGTTTTTCAGGCAAATGGTTCAAGCCGCAACTTTTGACGTTCTTTAAAAAGAAGGAAACCTGAAGGTATGATTTTTCCTTGATTAGAATTTAAAGAGCTTCCCCTGAACATAAGGCAATTGTGCTGTAATGTGTACTTGTGAGGGACGGAGAGACCCTAGAGTTAGATTTGCAAAAAAAACACACACAAAAAACACAGCTTAAGAGCCCAGAATCAATTCACTGCCGTGATGAAGCCCATTAGATAGAATGCAGTTAGAATGCCCTTATTAAGTCAGAGCAATGAAAGAAAAAAATACCTATTTATGAGATTTTGTGTTTTTATATTCATTCGCACAAGCCAATGTACGTGTTCTGAATATCGCACAATACATAGGATTAATAATTTATCCATCTCATTATAGCGCAACGCGGTGTTTTATTCTTGAAATGAATCTGTTTTTGACCGAATCGTGTGATCCAGTGATTCAATTCTCCATGTCCTGTTTTCGGTTTCTAATTGAATCAACCATTTTGAGTGAATCGTTTGATTTGAATGATTCAATAAATCCTTTATTAACAACAGGGCTTTTGGGCTGCCATCCACGGGCAGTTTTATTATCATCTTTATTTATCCATGACTATCCAAAACCAGCCAATGGGGGCCAGTCCACAAAAAAACATTCAGTCAAAATCTTGTTTTATTAGGCAGTATTGACCCAAATTCCTCCATTTCAGAAAAAAGCTTAAAATAATAAGTTTGTTTCTCTAAGGCAAAATTTTTAATTACTTAAAAAACATTTTTAGAAAAATTTTGTATTTTACTGTGTAAAATTAGCTACTGGGACCAACACCAAATCCCCCCTCGCAATAAATTGACCCCCAGCCATCCCCTGGGCAGATGGTTACAAATTCAGCCACTGTGTATATGTATGTGTGTGATCTTGATGTGTGTTTATTATATATATCAAATATATATTACCCTTGGCTTATGTGTAGGCCTACGGTCAATGGGGCTAAACTGAGGCTTGTCATTTGAAAATTTATTGCTCTTGTGTGGTTTTGATTGCGTCTAGTTGGCCCGTTCAATTTGTAAGGCCGGAGCTTTGCTAAAAAGCTTCCTGCTAATTGATTAATTGTAAATGTATGTTTCATAATTAATGAGCTACTTAAAAAATTTACCAGCATACAAATACAAGTGCGCATTATTTCAAAGGACATTTAAACTATACTCTGACTATTTCGTAGATTGGGTTGGCTTTGTATATTATAGCTTCATTTGCGTCAGAAACATAATGGATGTGATTCCGTAAAACAGTGTGTCGTTAGCCCGGGAATGAATACGCTGAAGTGAACCGCAGATATGGATCAATAATTGTAATTTTCCAATTATAATTGTTTGCGCTCTACTTTAACACTGGATTCTGCTATAACCATGAATCATTTGACTGAAACTTGTCTTATTAATAGCCTGGTTGATATGCACTTTTACTTTGAAATTTTACGTGCCCTGTTTTGCCTTCTACTTCTCAACCTCGTACCGTCCTAGGGGTCTCGTGATAGGAACACATCAAGGAGTAATGTGCTTGGTGAGTTACCCATCGTGTGTTGGATAGGTGGAGGTGTGTACCAACTAGTTTGCTTTGGCCGATTGGCGAACGTGATTGTTAAACGGTTTTGCCATAATATTCCCTGACCATGTGTGTCTGTTTTGGTTGGGGACTGATCCCAATAAACATTAGATGTCCTGAACGGACGTGCAGATTCTTCCTACATGGCGTCCGTCGGTCCAAGACCAATTCTGCAACGTCTACACGTGAAAAACCTAGGTCCGCTATTTTGGGCCGTCTAACCAAGACCCCCATTTGGGACCGTCGATATGGAGTTAAACATTTGAACGTCGGCCAAGCCTAATCGTTTTTGGACGGGTTAATACATGTGCAGGATAATGACATTATTAACTTAATGTTAATATTAAATTTTATTTTTGTTTTTTAAGACAAATATCCAACATTGTGGTTATCCAACATACTTTCTTGATAGTCACTCTAGGTTAGTTGTGAGGAAACATTTATGTTTGGTATTGATTAATTTATTTTATTGAGTACTAGGTTTTACATTTTACTGTGTTTTTTTTTCTTTCTCTTATTTACTTGCTTATTGTAAATGTATGGTGACCGCTTTTCCGGTTTGTCTCATATCGTCTCTCGATTGTTGTTAAATCATGTTATTAAAGGGCAAAGACCACACTGTAGGGTTAGGAGAAGGTATTGAATTTACATTTGGTTCAATAAAATTGACGAAACGGTATGGAACTTAACGTAACTTTTTCAGAAAATAATAAATAAACTGCAAAAAAATTTAACAGGCCTCTTCAAATATGCTTAATTGCGCTTTTGTTAAATTGTTTTCAAAGATTCGGTTTTCGCTAATCGTGTGGATTCTGAATTGCATTGCCACAGAATTTCGCTTACAGTTTCGCATTTTTTCGTTTTTGTGTGTTTGACAACAAACCTCTCGTGGGGGGCGGCTTAACAGTGATCTACTCTGATTGGATAGTGAGCTTTTTTGATGGACAGGTGCTCTCTGGCCGGGAAGTACAGACGTCACTCAGTGGCGCGCATATTGGAAAGCTTTCGCGGTGATTTGTATGACTAAATATGTAAATAATATTGGCCTTCGATCGTCTCTTGTCTGTAAAGATGAGCTCTTGTCCTTCAAGGCAGCTTAAAGTAAGCTTCTGTGTTACTGAATGACAATAATAACCCGCAACGAACTGCTGCACACTGTAACATGAATAAAACTTGTATCTATGTTATTGGTTACTTTAGTAACACAAGCTTACTTCAAGCTGCCTTGAAGGACAAGTGGAGGAGGAAGAGGATGCTGCTCCGTGTCTCTCCTGAGAGCTCATCTTTACAGACTGAGACCATCGAAGGTCAAATATTATTTACATATTTAGTAATACAAGTGGGGGAAGCTCACATTCTCGGACACACGTAAAGCGCGAGACATTTCCTTTTCTGTTCTTTTGTCTGCAGAAGATTTCATCTTTACGTTATCGAGAGACAAATATGAAGTATTTATGTAATCAAATACACTGAACGGGATTGTAAATAGTGTACTTCCTCCATCTCCCGACAAGTACTCCTCGCTGCAGACTGTAGCGCGGTGACGTCACACACCATCTTACAGCCCACACCACCACGAGAGCTTTCCAATATGCGCGCCACCGAGTGACGTCTGTACTTCCCGGCCAGAGAGCACCTGTCCATCAAAAGCTCACTATCCAATCAGAGTAGATCACTGTTAAGCCCGCCCCCACGTGAAGTTTGTGTCAAAACACCAAACGAAAAACTGCGAAAACGTAAGCGAAATCTGTGGCAATGCATTCAGAATCCCACGATTAGCGAAAACGAAATCTTTGAAAAAACATTAACAAAAAATGAAGCATATTTGAAGAGCCTGTTAAATTTGTGCGACTGAGTTCATTTTTTCATTTTCATTGTGTTTTTCTTCTTTTGTAATGGCATATTTTTGATGGTTTCTGAAAAAGTTACGTTCAGTTCCATAAAGTTATGTTCATTTTTATTGAACCAAATGTAATTACATAGAGAATGAAGCATTCTAACTTTTCAAATGGTGGAACTTGTGTTTGATAGGCAGCATGTCATCATAACCCAACCAGTAAACGCCACTCTGATTGGCTGAGGCAACAATCATTCGGCGCGTACTGCTGAAGCTAGTGGCTGCTCGGCTCTGTTCTGGTTCCTTCAAATCAAAGCGATCCAAAATCATCGTTTTTTACTCCGTTGAAGGTAAGTTCGGTCCGCTTAGTAAATTTTATGTATTTATAGTGTTAGCTGTTTTAATTAGCTTTGTTGTCTTAACTAAACCTTCTGTGGCTAAGTTACAATTAGCATTGCATTTTTCAGTGATTAACAACACGACTGTGTTCCCTTCCAAAATATTAGTGGTGGGCAGATCGAGGCTTCGTGAAGCAATGAAACAGTTGAAGCAAATGTGCCATATTGTGTAGAGGCTTCAAATCAATCCGACACCCGTCTCAACGGTGACACCTAGTGGTCACTTGCAGGTGTTGATCTGAAACAACCTTGACAACGAGCCATTAAAAATGTGTTGTTTTTATTATTATTGTATTTTTCTAATATGTGAAGCTTATAACCTGTAGGCTTCTCACTGTGCATAATGTTATTTTGGTCATGAAGAATGAATATTAATAAAAGAAATCAAGCCACAATGTTTCACTTTTTTTAGAGAGATTTTTATTCAAAAAATATTCATTTCTCTGCTGTGGAAGGACTTAGCCTACTTCTTTTTTTACAGATAATTTCTTCAGCCTTTGATAACATCCTCTCACAAGGGACACTTGTTGCTGGCATGCAAAGATATTTTTTTAGCAAGGACATACAAATGAGGAAAGATTACTGCTCTCTCTTTCCAGTAAATTAGGGGATCATGAGTTCTGTTCAAAAACGCATCATGGAGGTATTTTTTCACTTCCACTGTGGCATCAGCTGTCATTGTGTATCATCTGGGTTTCATGGATACGGTTATCAAAAAGTTCCCATAAACTGTCCTGTGTTTCTACTGGTGTTGATGTTGATGGTGATGATGATGATGGGCCTGATGATGAAAACAGCAGCAATAGTATGAAAAAGTATATACTTACAGCATATGAATCAGATATATTATAGCATACATGCATAACAAAGACTGAAACTGTAGCCTACTGGTTCACTATTTGGAAACCTTCATAAACAAAGTTATGTTATGAACGTTTATGCTCAGTGTGCAGAGAAAAATCAAATGGAATGTAGAACTACAACAATTAGAAAAACCAAAATGATGTCTTCACTGGCTGTAGATTGGGTGCTCATATGTAGACCTATAAAATGTATATTCACACAATAGTATATTATATTGACAACATATTATATTCACATTGAAGCTGTTTTTAACATGATTGGAAGTTGTGATTGGGACATTAGGTTGTAGGGCTTAGATTGACACAGGGCTATGGACTTTCTAAACAGTGTCCCAACAGTTTGTTATTATATTTCAATTATAATTATATTTCAAACAATGCATACCTTGCTTAGATGGCCCAGCAGTGTCAGTAGCAGGCCTAGGTACAGGGGGAATGCTACCATCGTCTACACCCTGAAAATGGCAGGATGAGTGCTCCTCAAATGGCGCGTCATGGATGATGTTTTGTTGCAGTAGACTAGCTGCTGATCACAATATATACATCTCACTTTATTTGGGGTTTCCAATTGGAAATGCTCCCACACCACAGATGTACGGCATCTCTTCTGAGGAGCCTCCATTTTTTATTGATCTATCTATCTATTTTAATCTTTCTATCTGTATCTATCTATCTGTATCTATCTTTATTAATCTATTAATCTGTCTATATATATTTCTATCTATGCATCTATTAATGTGTCACTATATGTATACTCTGTCTGTCTCTAGCCTATCAGTCAGTGTGTAAATTTAAATGTAAGCCTAAATATAACTAAACAAATCGCACTAAAAATGTCACTATATCACCAAATATCCGCTATCTCAAAATCAAACTCTCACAAAAACCCACGAGGTCAAGATGCGTTGACTTCACTTTTATACAGATGTGTGATTGTGTGGTCTGTACCCGACCGTGTCAATCAAATGCTGATTCGGCGGACCACGCCACCTGTCAAAACACTTGTGAAACACTTCGAGGCTTCATTAGTCACGTGACATGGGTGTTTTGAATCACGCTTCGGATCAGTGTTTCGAAACATCTGCGCTTCGGGATCTCGCAAAGCTTCGGAACGTCTGTTTCGCGTCAGCCATCCCTAGAAAATATACAATATAATCATATAACGTGTAACAGTTAGTTTGATCTGTTTCTTTGACAGCACAATGCGACTGTATTCGTGTCCATCATAAAACGTTATACACTATAATCATGCATTATGTAGTTTCAAAACGAATAATGTGTTTTAAAAATGACTGAAGATAAAATTTGCCATATTCTGCAATTCAGAGAGAAGAGCAACGCCTCTGTGATGCACAAGCCTTTGATACCCTGGTAGGTTTTACATTTCTGGAAGTATAGCATAATACAATTCAGTGCACTCATACAGTGTTAGGTTCCTCTGGGGAGTACCAGTCAGCTTTATCATAGATTTATTCCAACAGATGCTACAGATTTCAAGAATTGGAGGAAAGAACTCCAAGGACTGTGTCCACAAATTCCTTAACAGGCATGTTTCTACATACAGTTTGGATTGTGTGTGTGATGTTATGGTGGATTTCAATGCCTGAACATTTTTTTTTTTTTCTGGGTGTGGACCAGACTGCATGTGTTAATTTGTCTTTTTCTTGCTTAACCCTTATGTACCTCTTGGTACATTTATTTATTTATTTTATTTTTTTTGCATTTTTCAATTAAGAATACTCAATTACAAGATCACAACAACACAATGCATTGTGAGTTTATAGACAAGCAGTTCTTGACAAGGAGATTTGTTGTAGAGGGATAAAAGGAGGGGAGTTAGTATAAAGGGTTTATGAAATGTGTAATGTTATATCTACATGTATCATTTACACTGATTTATAAATATAATTTATTTTTCTTTAGGCTCTTCATTTATGCCCTGATGGCACAATTCAATATGAAGGGGAAGGGGAAAAAGGGCAAGAACTCTTTGGAGAAGACAGGTTTATAGAGCAATAAAAGGTAAGCCCATATTTCATGTTGACCAAGGAAAGATAATTAGCTCCTGCCAGTCTGTGAATAATGACTTGATTGGACAAAACATTTCCTTCCCAGTTAACATTTAAAATTCACTGCTAACTGTCTACCATGGCAATTTTAACATTTGGTGAGGTGGTTTTGTATTAATCCAGTATTGGTAGTGGATGCATAGTAAACATATTTTTGCTTACAGATATGGGGATATGGTGTATGACTGCAGATTGCCTTTACATGTTTCTAATCATTTGTCTTTTTCTACTTGTGCAGTCATGAAATTTGATGACATAGCCACAGAGGACTTCATAAGGATGACCGCTTCAGAGCATCTGAAGCATGCACCGCAAAGAAGTGGAGGTGGAGGAGACACAGGGGTCACTCAGGACTGATTATCGATTGTGGAGAATCTTTTGTACATTGTCTTTTTAGTATTGTTGCGTATGGTTCAATTTTACCACAAAACACATTTGGTTAAGCACTTTAATTTTTATTGTTGTACATTTGTTGTTGTGGTGGGCTGTGTAACTTTAATTTTTTTATTTTTTGTATTTTACCACCAGTGTTTTTAGGTTACATATGTTTTTAGGTTACGATGCACAACATTGAAGTGATATATGCAAGCCATAAATTCATGTTCCTAGATTTTAATGGTAGTTGGCAGGAAATTTAACTAGTCAAAGCTTATAAGTGAAGTTTGTGCAAGTTAAAAACAATAAAGATGGAAATAAGTGAATGGTGATTGAGTTGTGATTGATTTGTAAACCTCTGTTTATAACTGTAGTCCCATGTTTCCAGAAGGTGAAGGACCTGTTTCCTGTAGCAGTTATTTTTCCTGTGACTTCGTTTGGCTCAGCAGCAGGATTGAATTGGAAAGGCATTACACCTTTGTATGCGTTTCTATTTATCATCCGCTAATGAGACAATCAAAATAAGCTATAAGAAAAGAAACTTGAACAGTATGCCACCTTCTGAAATGGGATTACAGTTATGTACAGAGCCTATAAGCAGTATAAAATGATGTCTAAAATGAGTATAAGTTTGACGTGGAAAAGACGTCCACAACGACCAAATTTGGACTACAATTAGCCCTTATACGGAGGTCCTGTGGACGTCGATACTCGACGTGCGGTACACGTAAAAAAAAAAAGACATCGCCTGGAATACAAAACAACCCCAACAAACCAAATAATTACGACCAAAAAAAACAACAAAAAAAAGACGTCACTCCGATGTCACATTGCGCAGTGGGATGTTTCTGTCAGCTCATGAAGAAGAGATTTCAGCAGACTTACAAAAGCTTCATTAATTGGCAACATTTGTAAAGAGTTTTTACGTAAATCTAGCAACAAAATTACTAAATTGGCAACAGAACGCCGTGCTCAGCTCCTGGTGCTTATTTGCCATTACATACTGAACAACATTCCTTCAATACTGTAAATAAACAGGAAAATGTTTCTTAAATGCTTAGTTATTAATGTATATATAATATAATATAGTGAATGTAATGAAATGAATGACGCCGAAGACACTCTGAAGACTAAAATTCGTAAAATCAGTAGCCTACGTGTTTTTGAGATTAACAAAAGTGTTTTTGGATTAAGTTTGGTCAGTCACCGGTATCTGTACTCAGTACCGTCGTAAGGGCTGTGCCAAGTGTGCGACCGCACAGGGCCTCGCGCCTCTAGAGGGCCTCGCTCCTGGCCTGCATTTTATGTTGTTTATGTCTAATTTTTATTTCTGTTTTTCCACCTATTTGGTCCTTTGAAAGACTAAAACAGTCATAGATGATAGACAGTATAAGACTGCATAAAGCTGTTTGTGGTTAGGATGACAAAAAGTTTTAAAAGTTAAACTTTTAGGCTGGTCTGCCTCAGTGGTCCATCAGCGCTCGTCAATGTCAGAATGATCAAGATCAAATCAAATCAAAGAAGGCGGGTCTTACTGTCACTGTCACAATGTAATAGATGTTCTGAGTGACATTTACGTTAAACCACGCCCCCATTGAATGTACGTGTGTGGCCTGTTTGGAGCGTGAGTTCTCAGTAAACAAGTAAGCTTGCAGCTTGTGTGTCTGTCGTTCATCTCACCCAAATCCACCTCCTAGCGCAATATATTACAACGCAACGAGAGTTCTTGGAAAGATGTAAGCAGTACTGTATTAGAAAACTGTTTTACGATAGAAATGTTCAGCGTCCGACAGTAACACTATCTAGTGATGCAAACTACTCAACTTTTTATGAAATGTCGCTGTTTTGAATTGAAAATATGCGATCATGATTAAATCATAAATGAACGTGATGAGACGTTTGCGTTTTCAACTACAAAAAAACACAAAAAAAATTAAATTGCACATTTGAAAATAAAATATTATTTTCAAATAGTGTAAATTGATTACTACTTCATATATAACTACAAACCTAGAACTTATTTTAACATTCTTATATACCCTTAAATCACTTTTAATCCTTTAATTGCTTTATTATTATTATTATGCAGTAGATCTTACAATTCTTATGAGTGTGTGCATGACCGGGATTCGTGCGCAAGGATGTCAGTGAGCACGGCATCGCAATCGATCAGTTGCGTGTTAAAGTTGCATTCGTTACTATAGCAACCCCCCCCCCCATACACACACAAAATTGCAGAGGGCCTCGCACGTCGCACCCCCCTATGCGACGGCCCTGTCTGTACTGATCAATGTTTAAAATTTTCAGCTGTTCATTCGATGACTTACTTAGTGATGAGTAACTTTACAGTCATCACTGATTACTGAAAATGTTAATTCTAGGTTCAATCTATAAGGATATTAACGAAATTAACCCTTCTGTTAAATTGTCCTAAATGGACAGACACAATCAGCTGCAAGAGCTATTGGTTAGATAATTAAGGCATTAGTATATTAGTATATTTAGTTGTTTACTCTCAAACGTGAAATGATTAACATATTTACTGCTGCTTGTTAAGTCAATCATCACTATTATTATTGTTCATAGTTACCGTCAGTGATTTGAACATTCAGTATTAAAGTATCAACAGCACAATAAATCCATGACTTTCCATTAAAACAGTAAAAATGGTCATATGAGCTCGCTTCACAGCATGTGCAGAGACACACACATTAAATGACAGATTACAACAAAGTGACCAATGAACACAGAAATGAAACTGGTGTTTACTGACCCCTAGTGGACACAGTGAGTACAGCATGACACCCAAAACTGGTGAAGCCACAAGATGATGAGGTAAACTGTCTTAATCACAACTACAGGTGATTAAAATGAATTATGTGATTAATGGTTGTTGAACTGTACCTGATGGACTGTTATGCTGTATTTGGAGGAACACATCCCTCTAATTCACCCCCAGAGGTTCATTATTGGCTTTGCCCTCTTATTAGAGGTTTGACATGGATGTACATTCATTTACCTCCCATATCAGAGAAATTGTTTATTTGACTCATATATGTCACTTTATACAACAATGACTATAATTTGTTTTAGTGAATGTGAATATGAGCTTCTTATGTGTTCAGTCTGAGACGTTTACAGAGACACTGCATGCTGATATTGTACAGTATGTAAGTTATTCATCAAAACAATATCCCTTGTGATGAAAAAAAAGATCAATTCCCATTTACTCAATTGTAATCTTATGATGTATTTACGATTACTTTAGCATTTGACATTTGAACACTTCGATTTCCCCTTAAGTTCTATTCTTACTTTACATTATGATGTATTTATGATTACGATTTCACTTCATCAAGAGAAGCTTCATCCATATCACACTGTGACCCAAGACTGGTTGCCTGCTGAAACTAAGCAGGATTGAGCTGGTCAGTACGACACCACGGTGATTGGCCTCATCAGTGACAACGATGAACGTTGAACGTGTCTCCAGCTTCAAGTTCCTGGGAACCACCATCTCGGAGGACCTGTCCTGGACCACAAACACCTCCAGCCTGGTCAAGAAGGCTAACCAGCGCCTCTTCTTCCTCAGGACACTGAAGAAGAACCAACTGTCTTCAGCCATAGTGGTGAACTTTTACCAGTGTGCGATCGAGAGCATCCTGACCAGTTTGTATTACAGTCTGGTATGGGAACTGCTCGGTGGCTGACCGCAAAGCACTGCAGAGGGTGGTGAAAAACTGCCCAACCCTTCACAGGGACACCACTTTCTGCTATTGAGGACATCCAGAGGAAACGCTGTCTATGTCGAGCTCGCAGCATTCTTAAGAACTCCTCTCACCCTGACCACAGACTGTTTAACCTCCTGCCCTCCGGGAGGCGCTTCAGGAGCCTCCGGACAAGGACCAGCAGATCCAGGAACAGCCTTTTTCCCTACAGCTGTCTCCTTGCTGAACTCTGCCCTCTGACACCCCCCACACCATACACCACAGACTCCTCCCCCACTTCATCACTACATTTGACTGATTATTGATTTATTTATTTACAACAAGCAAAAAACAGTAAACTTGCTATTACTTGCACTACTGTCTGTTCATCCAGAAACACTGAATAATCCATTTGCACACTGAAATATTTTCTATGCACTTAACTGACCATTGGAATAGTGTAAATTATGTTCATAGTTCTGCCTATAGTGTACATATACTTTCACACATCTGTATAGTATGTTCATAGTACACCTATCTGTATATCATGCTGATTGTATTTAAAATCTGTAAATTATGTCCATAATACTTATCTGTATAGTTATTGTCCTGATTGTAGACCTTGTATATTCTGTACTTACTGCTTATTGCACTTCTGGTTAGATGCTAACTGCATTTCGTTGCCTTGTACCTTACATGTGCAGTGACAATAAAGTTGAATCTAATCTAATCTAATCTAATTACCTGTGAAGGGTTGAACCTTTGAAGGACTTCAACCTCACTGGCAACTTCAAGTTCAGCTTTGGGAGCTTCGAGTTCAAGTTCCCTGTTAATATTAACAGCTTTCTGACAGAACAGATCAAAATTTGTCAAAAATTTGCCATGACGAACAAGAGAAAGAACGAACGAAAATTCCTGCAAAATGATTCTAAAATTACAAAGGAGAACACCCAATAGCGCATGTAAGGCATAATTAGACCGATTCCCATTGATTATTTATATTAAAAAAAGATCCCTAAAATTCTGGATGCATCCAAAATTGCGTTCCACATAATCACTACATTTTAAAGTGAACTGAACCCCGAAAAAAGTCCCCTAAGTCAGCTGGTTGAGACTTACTAACCTGACTAACTCTACTAACACTAACCAGTCTCAGACCAGCACTGCTTCTCACCCAAACATCAAAATTAATCAAATGATCAAACAATATAAAAATACATATCTGGAACATTGGGAGCAAGAAACTAAAACCCAAAGTTAACTACAATTCTATCAAACTATAAAATCAAATTATGAATGGGAAGAATATCTCCAGAGTGTCAGAGACACAAAGCAGAGACAAAATCCTGACCGAATACAGGGACTCAATGAGCACAGTCTAGCCATCGAGACCAGCAGACACAGAAAGAGCTGTTACCCAGAGAGCAAAGAGTGTGTGCTCACTGTCAGACAGGAGAGATCGAGACAGAGACGCACTTCTTCCTTCACTGTTACACATTTAATTCAATAAGAGACCTATATATGAACAAATTCACAAACATCATAAAGGACTTTACAGTCATGACTGAAGAGGAACAAATAAAGACAGTACCAGGAGAGAGACAGACAGCAGCACTGGCTGCAAGAAATGTGTGGATGTGCCACAGCCTGAGAGACAGCAGGTGAATGTGTGTAGTGTGTGTATTGTATCTGACCTCAGTGTGTTTCTCTACTGTACACCACATTGACCCTCAGCATGTGTGTTTATATGTTCAACTCCTAATCAAAATGACAACCATATATCACCAATTAAACATTATTTCCCCATTCTCACAAAGTGCCAATAAAGCTCCATTTGCACACCATTTGAACTCAAACTCAAGCAAGTTATTTGTCATTTGAAAGAATCTATGTTCCACTCTTATTCTGGATTCCACCAAAGCAGTAAAAAGCTGAAGAATATTTATATTTCGTCCCTTAGCAGCCAGTCTACATGACTTCCGAATGGCTAATTTGGCTTGTTTGATTATGAAGTTTGCAACAGTACACTGCTGTCTGTGCACTCTTGAATACTTACATCCATAGATAAAAGTGTCTTGTTAAAAACGAAACCCAAGTAAAACTTCTATCAATGCAAATAATGGAGCCAATCTAAAACACTCAGTGAAAACATGAAAAACAGATTCTGGTAAAGAACAGAAAATACAAAATGGTGAAACATTCAAGTTAAATTTAGAAATGTGAGAATTAGTGGGCAATGTAGTAGCCTCCACTGCAAATCACCAGATTGTTTATGTAGAGGACCCTTATAGAAAAGCCTCCAAGAAGGAGAAAGTTCAGCAGGAACAGTTTAAAATCCTCTCCATTTTGTATCACCTCTGTCTTTAATGTACTCAAAATAATCCATTTTAACACATATCTAATAAAGGTCTCTCTTCCTGGCAACCTGAAAATCAAGCTCTTGAAATCTATTAAATTTCAGCAGTTTTCCTTCCCGACCCTCTTCAACACAAACCTTGGGAGACACAAATTACTTAGGAAAAAACCTACCTGGTGTCATGGCATAAACATACCTGGGGGCACTTTTTTAGCGAGACCACGAAATACATACTAATAAGTACATATAACTGCAGTTTCCAAAAGAAATGAACACTGGAGGCAGTAAAACTCAGACACCTTTTATTACTTTTCACACTAATTTACAGAGTGTCGATTAATAAAGCATAATTTTCACACAATTACTTGAAGAATATCATGTTATGACTTCAAAACAATATTAATATGCTGGGAGATTTGAAAACTGATGCTTTTGAACATTAGCATCACACACATCCAGCTTTATATCTATGGGTTTTCATAAACAGTAGGTTTGTTCGGTACCTCACAGTGTACGTAAACATACTTGAGAGGCAAGGACCTCTGGTTTGAATCCCATGTAACCGTGGTTTGACAAAACAGTTAAAATTTGCATAAAAGATAGTTGAAATGGCATGGTTGCATCAACAAATGTTTTTTTATATCAGTTTTGCATTTGTTGACAATATCGGGTAGATTTGGGGTTGGGTTTGGTGTAGGGTATATTTCCAACATGATAGAGCATTAACTTTTAGCGACAGTCCCCGGATATTTGAATTCTGAACCGCTGCAATATGTACCTAAAGCAACGTTATAAAAACACAGCAATACGTACCTATATCAACGTAATAAAAACGTGCCAGGGTTCACGTATTGAACCTGTGTTTTAATGCCACTCAGTGGACATTTATCTTTGAAACTGCGGCAAAAAGTGCAGTAAGGTACATAAAAACGGTGTTGCACAAAAAGTTCACAGAGGTACGTATTTCTAAAAGACCAGGTTGGACAAAACACTCTAGAAGGGCCTCCGGACAGAAAACAATTAAAGATGGAAGCCAGAGGTAACAGATAAAGAATAAACAATATGGGGCCAAGGATTGATCCCTGTGGGACTCCGCAGTTCAGAGGTACACTAGTGGAGGATTGATGACCAATACGGACACTAAAACAGCTATTGTTCAGGTAAGAGCGGAACCACTGCAAGACAACGCCTCGAAAGCCCACAGATGTCTCCAGACGTCGCAACAGGACCTCCATGGGCACTAAGTCAAATGCAGAACTCAAATCTAATAAGACTAAGGCCATTGATTTCCCAGAGTCAGTTTCAGTGAAAATATCACTTGGCACTCTTAAAAGAGCATATTCAGTACTGTGTAGAGCTTTAAAACCAGATTGAAATGTTTCATGGAGAGAATTTGCGGATAAGTATGATTCTAATTGAATCAGTACAACTCTCTCAAGGATCTTTGAAATAAAAGGTAGATTAGAAATAGGACGATAGTTAGAAAGAGTGGAAGGATCGAGATTAGTTTTTTTAAGATATGGCATCACCACAGCAACTTTCAGACTGTTGTGGAAGGAACCAGTTGACAGGCATTTGTTAATTAAAAGTAACAGGCCCGGTCCAACTGTGTCCATAATTTGCCTAAGGAAAGAGGGTGGATAATATCCTGTGGACAGATAGTGGGTTTTAAGTGACCAACAAATTTCATTACATGTGTCCAGATCAATCGACTCAAACTCAGACCAGATGGAAGAACATGGAACATCATGTGTATACACTGAGTTAGACAATTGAGATCTTAAAAGTGTGATCTTATCAACAAATAACTTTGCAAAATTGTCACAGAGAGCAGTAGAGGGCTCTAAAATAGGATCCACAGAGGGATTTAAAACAGAGTTTATAGTAGCAAAGAGAACTTGAGGTTTATGGCAATTATTAGAAATAAGTTCAGAAAAATGTTTGCATTTTGCAGACTTTGCAGCTTTCTGAAACACCTTATAGGCATTTATCATGATTTCATACGAAACCTGCAGATGGTCCTTTTTCCATTGGCGCTCCGCCTGTCTACATACCCGTATAAGGGTACGTGTAGTGTCAGTGTGCCAGGGCACTGGTACAGGCTTGTGATTTTTGTACCTCAAAGGTGCAATAGAATTCATGATATCTGCGCAGGTGGAATTAAAAAAGATTAAGATGTGCATCAGCATCCAGGTTATGCAGGGTAGACAGATTCCAGGCAGTTTCGTACATCGTGATAGGCTGTGGAAAAATCTTCACTAGAGCGTTGGGTAAGACAACGAGTTAAAACGTGCCAGCGATGGATTTTTAAGTGTGCGTCCAGTGAGAGGAACAGTAAAAAGTACAGGCATGTGGCTTCGGAATCCTTAAAGACTTAAAAATCCTGCAAAATATGGTTTAGATGCATAGAAAACATTACTTTACTAATCCAAATATAATTTTTGCACCACAAACCCAAACATCAAAGTCAAAAGACTCGATCATATTTAGAAATTCAGCTGAATATGGTTTGGAAGCACAGCAAACATGAACGTTGAAATCACCCAGCAGTAATATTTTGACATGTTTGATAACTAGATCACCCATTAGAGCAGCAAGCTCACTTAGAAAGTCCTTATTTTGCTGAGGAGGGACGATAAATTAGAGCTATGGCAATGGGGGTTAACTGAGACTAATTGTAACAATTGCACCTCAAAACTGTGGGTAGGGGCCAGTAGGTAGAGATCGACAGTGAAAAGTATTTTTAAAAACACAGTAGCAAGACCTCCCACCGTGGCCAGATAACGCGGGGAATTTAAGAAGTGACAGCCGCGGGGCACCAGTTCCGAAAACGGAGATAACTCGCCGGGCTTTGTCCAAGTCTCAGTAACACACAATAAATCCAGGGTCTGAGAGGCAAAAAAGTCATTTAAAATGAAAGTTTTGTTTAACAGAGACCGGGCGTTAATGAGGGCGAACTTTAGCCGCGATGAAACAGATGCTGGCTGTGTTTCTCGGCACAGCGAAAGAAGGTTTTGAAGATTAGCTCCACCACGGCCAGGGTGACTGTAAATCCGAGCAGGTACAGAGAGGAATGCGGGCACAATTGGGCGCAGCCATCGAAGAGGGCCATCCAGGGAAGAGTGGCCAGCAGTAAAACTGCGCGCAAACTCAGATCCCCGCCGAAGCAAGAGCCGAGGCCGTTTTAGTAGGGGCCGATGCCTCGTACGCGATGCCACTCCGCGTTTGCCGCGCCTTCTCCGGCGTCTCCGGCGTGTGTAGAATCGACCTGGAGCTGGCACAGGTATGCAAGGGGAGAGATGGACAGGGTGGAAGCTCGAAACGCAGTCCACAGACATCGCACCTAACGTTAGGCCAGGCAGTGACCGTGCTACGGATTTTTAAAAGTGATAAACGGTCATAGACCAATATAGCATTACAATATAAAACTAAATGAGACATATATAAAAACATAGCAGGTACAAGAGATAGCAACAAGGCGGTCTGCAGACGGCATGCCAAAGACATCGGCGCCATCTTGTCCTATGAATATAGTAATCATGCAGATCTATAATATACAGTATATCAATATATTACCAGCTGATGTACTACAGTAATATCACAAAACATTCTGTAGGAGAGCCACTACCTTGATACGACAGTTTATTAAGGTCACCATAGTTTTTTTCTATAATTTTTTAATCATATTTTACAGCCAATTTTACTTTGTCAGGTGAAGATGAAAGGGAAAAAAGCAATAAATATTTATGAAGAGTTGAACATAAATCATTTATTGAACAAGCTTTATATATTTACATTACAAATATCTAATTATAGCATATACATTTCAAAAATGGAAAAAACAATAATTAAAAATAGTAGTCATTATTTTATATTATTACATAATCAAATCATTATTTTAATCCTATATTTCAAATTATCAGTGGAAAATTATTTATTATAATTGACAGGTGTGATGATCAGTGGCCTTGAGTTTTTACCTCCATCATTAAGGCATGGGCTAAAATATGGATAGAGTTTTTCAGTGAAGGACTGAGCAGTGAAAGAGTAGATATGAGAGCTGGACTCCACATCATAAAAAGAGACCAGACCCTCCTCATAATCCACAAACACACCGACCCGCTGCGGCTTCACTCTCAGAGACAGAGAGACAGGAGGACTAGAGAGAGCCTCATATTAATTTCCATTCCTCAGCCACACAGCCCCACTATACATTAATATCTGGAACACTTGGAAATTTTTATGTTACATGAAACACTGTGCAACCTGTTTTTTTCTATGGTGACTTTTGAAATGTGATGTCAAAATTTTTGGAATAATTACATATAAAAATACAGAAATTTTTTTTTGAAAACATTATTACAGTTTAAAAACCAGCTGTTTTCTATGTGAATATCGGTTTTGTTTAAACTGTAATTTATTACTGTGATCAATGCTGAGATTTCTTGAGCAGCAAATCATCATATTAGAATGATTTCTGAAGATCATGTGACACTGAAGACTGGAGTAATGATGCTGAAAATACAGCTGTGCATCACAGAAATAAATTACACTTTAACAGATATTTCACATAGAGAACAGCTGTTTTAAATTATAATAATATTTCACAATTTTTACTGTATTTTTTTATCAAATAAATGCAGCCTTGGTTAACAGAGGAGACTTCATTCAAAAACATTAAAAAAATCTTTATATTCCAAAATGTTTAACCTTAGTTTCAAGTTATTTAATTTTAATTAAAAGATTAAGGTGCCAAACATTTTATTTTAGAATAATGTGAATTAATGAACTGTTCACAATAATGCCAGGAATAAGAAATAAGAAAGTAAATAATCACACACCCGGTTTTGCCTGTCGTAAATCAAGAACGCCCTGCAGCATGAAGCGAATTCTGGAAGAGGTTTTCCGCTCCTTAATAATTCTCATCTGGTTTAAATATTGATCCATTCGGGGCTGAAAAGACAAAAAATATAGTGACGAAAGTGAAAGTGACATGACCCATACTCAGAATTGGTGCTCTGCATTTAACCCATCCAAAGTGCACACACACACACACACCGTGAACACACACCCGGAGCAGTGGGTATCATTTTTGCTGCGGCGCCTGGGGAGCAGTTGGGGCTCAGTGCCTTGCTCAAGGGCACCTCAGTCGTGGTATTGCCAGCCCGAGACTCGAACCCACAACATTAGGGTTAGGAGTCAAACTCTCTAAACTTTAGGCCACGACCTTTCCCTACATATCCCCCCACGACATATCCTCTATATATGCATGCGTCTTAAATTATATATTATTGAAATAAATATTTTAAATAATACATTTAAATAATCTTTTAAACTATAAATACAACTGCCAAAAACTGCTCCGTGAGAGGCAGTCGTGGGCTAATGGTTAGAGAGTCGGACTTGTAACCCGAAGGTCATGGGTTTGAGTCTCATGTCTGGCAGGAATTGTCGGTGTGGGGAGAGAATGACAAGCACCTTCTTCCACCCTCAATACCACGACTGAGGTGAGACCCTTGAGCAAGGCACTGAACCCCCAACTGCTCGCTGCAGCACATGGCTGCCCACTGCTCCTTGTGTGTGTGTTTGTGTGTGTTCACTACTGTGCAGAGGTGTCAAGTAACGAAGTACAAATACTTCGTTACCTTACTTAAGTAGACATTTTGGGTATCTATACTTTACTGGATTAATTATTTTTCAGCCGACTTTTTACTTTTACTCCTTACATTTTCACGCAATTATCTGTACTTTCTACTCCTTACATTTTAAAAATAGCCTCGTTACTCCTATTTCATTTCGTTTTGTTTTCATTCAAAAAAAATAAATAAAAACCTATCCATAGGAAATCGCGCCATCCGGATGAATATACGTGAATTTGATTGTGGTTGGATGAGAAACATTCCGACACCCTATTGGTTTGTACGTGATCCATCGCACCTGCACATGACACAAATCACATCACACTCCAGCAAGGACATAGCCAGTGTTGGGTTCGTTTATCAAAAATATATATTTCTTAAAAGATATTATTTCTTACTACTGGCTGATTTATCAAATGGGTGCTTTCTCTTCTTCCTCCGATAATTAAGCTACTGTAGGTAGTTCGGTAGCGAGACGTTTGAATAAATTAGCGTTTGCGATTGACAACGCAATTGACAATGTTGTGATACCAACTTTGTAACTCGTTATCCCCTCGTTCAACTTTTTAAAAACATATCTCGAGAATTTATGGTGGGTTTTTCCCCATCCCCCTGTCTCTCATGTTTTTTAAATAAAAAATGTATTTGTGTGATTGGTATTTCCGCGCTAGTCGTATTAAACTATGCATGCATACATGATGCTGTTTTGTTTATAGTTGTTTAAGCAACTTAATTATAATTGGTTTATTAACATTATTTTAAATATTATTCACTTAACAGTCGTGTATTCTAATGCTTGAATAAACGTACATTAGTAATATTTTGCTCGATGCGCCCTCTTGTGACCTCAGGAGAAAAGCCAAAAGCTTCTTCACCCTAACTGAAATTATGCATTTTAAATTTGAATATAATTCGAATTTTGATAATACATAAGTAAAAAAACTCGAATTTAGTTTTTCAGCCATTTGACAGCCCTATAGCAGACGTATGTAGCGAATACAGGAAGGTATCAGTCAAGAAGGTATCAGGATTATGAGTTATTTTTTTCATTTTTATTTTTTTGATTAATCACTTGGATTAATCATTCATTTTGACAGGCACTAATGTTTATTGTATATAGACAACCAGACAAGGGTAATTGTTACCAAGTCTGCCTGGGTACACCAGTTTTCCCTTGTCCATTGCCCTCGCAGATTCTGCAGCTAATCTTGGATGTACATTTACATTCCATTAAAGGTTATTGATGACATGCCTCTGGAGTTTGACTTTTTTGCACCATTACAATACTTATAGGCAACTAGTCATCATATCTCTAGTTCTTTAATGTATTTGCATTGTACTAAAGTGCATTCATTTTCAATGGGCATATATGCGGCTGAAACAGGTAGCCTAGTGCATCCCAAATTTTTAGAAATTTTTTTTTTGAGGAGGTGGGGTAGTGGCGCGACCTAAGCTTTTGTTCTTTATGGCATTTTTTTTTCCCTTACATTACTTTTACTTTTATACTTTAAGTAGTTTTGAAACCAGTACTTTTACACTTTTACTTGAGTAAAAAGCTGAGTTGATACTTTCAACTTCTACAAAAGTCTTTTTAAACCCTAGTATCTATACTTCTACTTGAGTAATGAATGTGAATACTTTTGACACCATTGCTACTGTGTGTGTGCACTTGTATAGGATAAATGCAGAGCACAAATTCACTTTCTCACAAAGATGGAATAAAAATTATTTTATTGCCTCACTCCCCCATTTTTATTTTCGTATCTTTAACATCATTATATATATTTTTTTTGTATGTTTCTGTTGTTTTTATTACTTTTTATTTTTAATCATTTTTAATTATTTTTTTTTTTATACTATATACACTTTTACATTTATTTATTTTTTTTAAGTTATGTAATGAGCGTGTGTCACCTTGGCCTTCTCGTGGTCCAGATGTTTCCAGATGGTGGACAGCAAGCAGCAGAGACACTCCAGACTCTCCTCGTTGTGTCTCTTCAGCAGTTTGACGATGCAGTCGTGCATGATGGGTTCAGTCAGCATCTTCACCTTGAACAGCTCGGCAGTGAACTTGATGATGCCTAGAGACCGTCGGCAGGCTTTTTCTTTGGCGTCCTCAAGGTCCTCCTTCAACCTCTGCTTCTCCTCTTCCTGAAGGGGCAGAAACAGGAAGTGAAGTCATAAATGCCTTTGTACTACGTAAATATAGAAGTATATACATATAAATATATACAGGTGCATCTCAATAAGTTATGAATGTCTTGGAAAAGTTCATTTCAGTAATTCAACTCAAATTGTGAAACTCGTGTTTTAAATAAATTCAGTGCACACAGACTGAAGTAGTTTAAGTCTTTGGTTCTTTTAATTGTGATGATTTTGGCTCACATTTAACAAAAACCCACAAATTCACTATCTCAACAAATTAGAATACTTCATAAGACCAATAATAATAATAAAAAAAACATTTTTAGTGTATTGTTGGCCTTCTATAAAGTATGTTCATTTATTGTACATGTACTCAATACTTGGTAGGGGCTCCTTTTGCTTTAATTACTGCCTCAATTCGGCGTGGCATGGAGGTGATCAGTTTGTGGCACTGCTGAGGTGGTACTGAGGTGTAGTCGTTTCTCATTTTCCTCTCGACAATACCCCATTGATTCTCTCTGGGGTTCAGGTCGGTTGAGTTTGCTGGCCAGTCAAGCACACCAACACCATGGTCATTTAACCAACTTTTGGTGATTTTGGCAGTGTGGGCAGGTGAAAATGAAATCAGCATCTTCAAAAAGCTGGTCAGCAGAAGGTAGCATGAAGTGCTCCAAAATTTCTTGGTAAACGGGTGCAGTGACTTTGGTTTTCAAAAAACACAATGGACCAACACTAGCAGATGACATTGCACCCCAAATCATCACAGACTGTGGAAACTTACACTGGACTTCAAGCAACTTGGGCTATGAGCTTCTCCACCCTTCCTCCAGACTCTAGGACCTTGGTTTCCAAATGAAATACAAAACTTGCTCTCATCTGAAAAGAGGACTTCGGACCAATGGGCAACAGTCCAGTTCTTCTTCTCCTTAGCCAGGTAAGACGCCTCAGGAGTGGCTTAACAAGAGGAATACGACAACTGTAGCCAAATTCCTTGACACGTCTGTGTGTGGTGGCTCTTGATGCCTTGACCCCAGCCTCAGTCCATTCCTGGTGAAGTTCACATTTAAATTCTTGAATCTATTTTGCTTGACAATCCTCATAAGGCTGCGGTTCTCTTGGTTGGTTGTGCATCTTTTTCTTCCACACTTTTTCGTTCCACTCAACTTTCTGTTAACATGCTTGGATACAGCACTCTGTGAACAGCCAGCTTCTTTGGCAATGAATGTTTGTGGCTTACCCTCCTTGTGAAGGGTGTCAGTGATTGTCTTCTGGACAACTGTCAGATCAGCAGTCTTCCCCATGATTGTGTAGCCTAGTGAACCAAACTGAGAGACCATTTTGAAGCTTCAGAAAACATTTGCAGGTGTTTTGAGTTGATTAGCTGATTGGCATGTCACCATATTCTAATTTGTTGAGATAGTGAATTGGTGGGTTTTTGTTAAATGTGAGCCAAAATCATGACAATTAAAAGAACCAAAGACTTAAACTACTTCAGTCTGTGTGTTGCACTGAATTTTATTTAATACACGAGTTTCACAATTTGAGTTGAATTACTGAAATAAATTAACTTTTCCACGACATTCTAATTTATTGAGATGCACCTGTATACATATTTGCATAATGTCTTGTTTATATGAATCATAATTGCAAATCATAATAAGTTTAAAACAGCAGTCAAACGTGACTGTCACGATTATGAAATTTGGCTGACAATTAATAGTCTAAAAATAGTCATGGTTATTGCGATTAATTGTCTGTTTTAGGGTTTTGGTGATTATGACAAATGTGCCGATTATCACAATAAATTGTCTGTTTTTTTATGGCTTTCATTATATAATTGTGATTAATTTAAGAGATTAGTAAATAATAATGATGTTATCTTTTAATCTTTTTTGAGTTATTATTTTGCAGTGTAAGATTACATAGAGTATTCCAAATTCTAAGAATCGGCCAATACCGGTCCAACACCTTTTTGTTTTTTACACCACTATTTAATATCAATACTGTGTTTGTGGAACTAATAGTCACTCATTTTTTAAACACTTTGTTAAACACAATCCACTAAATACTCACTTCGTCATTACAGAGAAAAAATACATTTGAATAAAAATATATTAGCTATGAAATTAAACTAGCTGACTATAATTTTAGCAGCAAAAAATAATATCTTGAAACAAAAATCTCTGGTGCACATTATACAATTTAAACATGTTTATTCTGTTAACTATTTGTATTCTTACAAAATACATTCATGAAAATAAGACAGAAATCATGAGAAAAAGAAAGGTTTCTAATAATCTTTCTGTGTGCAAAACTTTGATCATGTGAAATGCTTCAAACAGAGCGGCACAAAGCTCTTATGCACATCCAGGGTGCAGGACGTTGTACTTGAAGCAACATGGAGTCACAGCACTAATGCACATCCAGAGTGCAAAATGATGCACTTGAAGCAACATGAAGTCGCAGCGCTTTTGCACATCCAGGGTGCAGAACGATGTGCTTGAAGCAACATATGTCACAGCACGCTGCACTCCACATGGTACAAACAAAGAGAAGAGAAATGAGAGAGCAATGAACTCCAACAAGATGTAATTTTATGCAAATCCCCAGACCTTTATCTACACATCAAGTATTATAATGGGAATATATCATCTTGGAGTGAGAGTTTTACAGTGCTGACTGTCATAACTGAACGTGACGTGCTGTTTGAATGCTGAGCGGACAATAACTGACAGCTGCAGCAGAAGGAAGATCAATTTCTATAAACTTATATTTAACAATGTGCATACAATTCTGTCCCTCACATTAAAGGGGTCATATGATGTTGCTAAAAATAACATTATTTTGTGTATTTGGTGTAATGCAATGTGTTTATGTGGTTTAAGGTTCAAAAAACACATTATTTTCCACATACAGTACATTATTATTTCTCCTCTATGCCCCCACTTTCTGAAATGCATCGATTTTTACAAAGCTAATCATTCTGAAAAGCAAGGCATACGCTGATTGGCCAGCTATCCAGTGTGTTGTGATTGGCCGAATGCATCAAGTGTGTGACGGAAAAGTTTGCCCCTTAACACTGTGATGCCGTGTGACCTGGCATGACGAGAAAAAACAAAAAAAACCACAAAAAATGATGCATTTGTTGCATCCAGTGGGCACATAATTACTGATTATAATATCGGATTGTGCCGAGTAAACATAACACCATGTCTGTATTTGTGATCCGAGAAACAACAAACAAGCGCTACTCTACACTGCTCAAAACTTGCGTTTGAATCATTAGTGGCAAATCCTTTACATATGAAAATGTACTTGCTGAAAATGCACCAGACTGTCCTTGCAAAGTTGTAACTGGCCCCTTTATAGAAACAAACACCGGCATTGTAGGCTACTCTCACAGGAAACAGTCCTCGTCCTCCGTAAAATGCGCTGCACACATCTAAAGAGCTTGGGTTGAAAACGTTCTGGACAGTGGTTTGAAAGTACAACTTAACACACTGATTTCTAGTCCTGTTCCCACAAACACAGCGTCTCCACGACATGGCGGCCGCAGCAACAGCAAGAATAAACACCTTCTTTCTTTGCGTGAACATTTGGGCGGCGTTATGCAAATCTTCCCACACAGTGACGTACTGTGAACTTGTGTGTGGCGTTATGCAAAATCTTCCACACCCAGTGAGTTAACTGTAGACATGGGGGACAAGTTAGAACCGGCTGTTTAAGGGGGGGCGTGGATCGTCTAAACAAGAAAGACTTTTATGCTCATCCCCAGATTTATCTACACTTCAAGTATTGCAATGGTCCAGAATCTCATCTTGGAGTGAGGTTTTACAGTGCTGACGTCAAACTGCACGTGACTTCTGGTTTTGATGCATGACGGACAATAACTGACAGCTTCCGCAGAAGGAGATCAATTTCTATAACTTATATTTAACAATGTACATACAATTCTGTCCCTCAACATTAAGGGGTCATATGATTTGCTAAAAATACATTATTTTGTGTATTTGGTGTAATTGCAATGCGTTGGATGTGGTTTAAAGGTTCAGAAACAACACATTATTTTCCACATACAGTACATTATTATATCTCCTCCTATGCCCCCACTTTTTTCCCTGAAATGCATCGATTTTCTACAAAAGCTAATCATTCCTGAACAGCAAGGCATACGCTGATTGGCCAGCCTATCCAGTGTGTTGTGGATTGGCCGAACATGCATCAATGTGTGACGGAAAAGTTTTTGCCCCTTCAACACTGTGCCATGCCGTGTGACCTGGCATGACGAGACAAAAACCAATAAAACCCATTACAAATGAAAGCCATTTGTTGCATCCAGTGGGCACATAATTACTGATTATAATGTCGGATTGTTGCCGAGTACAATAAACACCATGTCTGTATTTTGTGATCCGAGAAACAACAAACAAGCCTACTCTACACTACTCAAAACATCAAAACTCTCGCGTTGACTCATCATTGGCAAATCCTTTTACATATTAAAATGTACTTGCTGAAAATGCACCAGACGGTCCCCTTGGGCAAAGTTTGTAACTGCCCTCCCTTTATAGAAAAAAAAAAAAAAAAAAAAAAAAAAAAAAGGAACAAACACCCGGCATTGTAGTCTACTTCTCACAGGAAACAGTCCCTCGTCCTTCCGTAAAAAATGCCGCTGCACACATCTAAATATTTGGGTTGAACTGTTCTGGAACAGTGTTGAAATACAACTGAACCACTGATTTCTAGTCCTGACCTCTTTTCGAAGCCCAAACAAAATAGCTTTGCTTTCACAACGAAACACAGCGTCTCCACGACATGGCGGCCACAGCAACAGCAAGAATAAACACCTTCTTTCTTTTGCGTGAACATTGTGGGTGGCGTTAATGGCATCTGCTTCCCACACGTTTTGACGTACTGTAGACATGTGGGGACATGTTAGAACGAGCTGTTTAAGGGGGGCGTGGATGAGTCTAAACTTTGATAAAGAATATCTCTTTGGATTTGAGACTTTAATCTTTGCAACTTTTACAGATCTTCTTTCTATGCCCATGAGCTTGTAACACTCCACTTCCAAAGAGATAAACTTGAAATCGCATCATAAGACCCATTTAAGATATGGAATGGCTTCAGGTATACAATTCAATTAAAAACCAAAACTGCCAATATATTAAAAAAAAAAAACAAAATTTTTTAAAATGAAGGGATTATTAAACACTTGAATTGTTTTATATTTTTACAATAAAAATTAACTATTGTCATTTTAAATAAATAAATATTAGTATTGTAATTTTACAGTTTACTGTAAAAAATTATTAAACTCTTGAATTGTTTTATATTTTTACAATAAAAATATTAGAATATTAATATTTCTTTAAAATAGTTTGCACCAAAACAAACAAACCAAACAAAAAAGTACAGAAAAAAAAAAAAAAAAAAAAAAAAAAAAAAAAATTCTAAAATTTAAATTACAATTTTAAAACAGAAAAATTGCAAAAAGACTGCCCTGCCACAACCCCCTACATATCAGTCCACTCAGGTGTGTGTGTGTTATTCATACCCCTGTAGCAGCATCCAGCTCCTTCTGCTTCTCAAACATTTCATCATCTTTTTCCTTCGCAAACTCTTTCTTACAATGTTTCAGCAGCAGCTTCCTGAAATTCACCGTCACTCCAGGTTTCTCCGTGGTGGGAACTTTCAGCTGCGATGAGAGACAGATGATAAAACACAGACGAGACGCTGCCAGGAGCTGCTTTGGCTCACACTCACCCCCATAAGGCAGCGGCAACATGTTGGCGCAGGCTTCAGAGGAGTCGGGCTCAGAGATGGCCTTCTCATAGATGAGGTGGATCCTCCTTTCAGGGCGCTCCTCTGTGTTGGTGGTCAGTTCCGTCCTACAGCTCTTCATCAGCGGCTGGAACATCTGTGGCGTCAGTTGATTCAATACACTCCACACGCATTTGAACAGCTCCTGCGTCTTCAAGAGTTCAGACTTGCCCTCATCAGCGCAGCTGCTGTGCTTCCCTGATGGTTTCCATACCTTCTTCGCTTTATTCAGCTGCGACGCTTCAGTGAGGGAAACACTCGTGAAAATCTTCCGTGGCTCCTTCCCGCAGTGAACTTGACCAGAATGACGAGGGCCGCTCAGACCGGACGGCTAGTGAGACAAAGATATATATATAGATATACATATATATATATAGTATCTATATATATATAATATATCTATATATATATTAATTTGATTCAGCAAGTCTACCATAAAAAAAAAATAAATACAATTATTCATAATGTATTATATTAAGATAATGAATAACTAATTTATTTATAGAAGTTTTTCTTATTTATTTATAGATATAAATATAAATAAATTAATAATTAAATACGTTATTGATCATTTATTTTATTGCAATAATATTATAAATAATCTAATGATTTTAATTAATTTATTTACTATTTTTAATGCCATGTGAGCAGCAAGGCTATCACTAGAAATATTAATTAATTTAAATAAATTATTTTTAATTAATTTAATTTATTAAATTATAAATGTTTAGTACCATGGCAGCAGCACGTTTATTTTTTTAAAATATAATAAATTATTTAAAATAATACATTATCATTTATTTTATTAAACATAGCAAGTAATTCATTTAAATTAAATAATTAATATTTTTTAATGCCATGGCAACAGCAAGACTATTCTTAAAAATAAATAAATTAATAATTAAAATAAGTTATTTACTTTACTAAAATAAATTAAAAATAATTTATTTTAATAAATTAATTAATTTATTTATATTTTTTACACTATGTCAGCAGCATGAATTCAATAAAACATGAGAACAAAGTGAATAGCAAAAGTCTAAAATTAACAAAATTAACCAAAAGCAATATAAGACATTTAAGATCAATACATTACATAAATAAATTCAATAATACATTCAGGTGATACTTTAAAAAAAAACTCTTGTCTATTCTTTAGGGCTGGGCAAGTTAACATGATATTATCGCATAAACGCATTAAATAATTAATGCCGTCAATTATTTTATCGCACATTAACTATTTTCATTTCCATTCCTCAACCACACAATCCAGTATCCATTACTGGGACTCAGTGTGATCTCTCCCTTCCTGTTAATAGATTCTCTGGCCACTCCAAAATCCATTCAGTCTTTCCCTTTACCTGCACCTCAAAATAAAGTCTCCCTGAGGAGAATTCCTCCTTTCCCAAAACATTTACACATTTTTCAAATCTCTCTGGTTTGTCTGGAAGTTTCTGTCTAATGTCTCCATCTCTCACTTGTTTTCTATCATCAGACAGAATAAGATCAGGATGAGCTGTATCAGGATCCAGAGTCACATCCGCTGAGAAAACAAGAGAAATTGAACTTCAAAATAAAATTTTTTCTGTGACAATGTTTTCATTCAATCCAATTTTTGATAGTGCAGTAATGAAGCAGTGAGTGTATGAATGTAAACTAGTGTAGTGCAGACAGCTCACTGTACCTGCATACTGCTGCATCCACTTCAGCTCTGTAGAGACTAATAGCAATAAAACATTATCAGATCTCATATTTTAAGAATTGAGTACATCATCATGTTTCTATCTGATCAATGTATGTATTGATACCAGGTAGTGTGAGTTTCTCATCTATAGTGTCCTTCAGTTGAGTCAGATCTCTCCTCAAAGTCTCCAGACTCTCATGAGTCTTAATACTGATCTCAGACCAGTTCCTGGTGTTTCTAGGGCTGCACAGGGATGAAGTGAATCCTACAAGCAGGATAGAGAGAAATCCTTCAGCATGGGATTGTTATGGTGTGATATCCTGCATTGTCATTGATCAGAGAGATCATGTTGACTGACCTGCAGGAGGTGGAGGTGATCTTCAGTGTGTGAGAGCTGCTTCAGCTCAGTGTTTCTCATCTTTACCTCAGTGATCTCCTGCTCCAGCTCTTCAATCAGCTCTTCCTCCTGTTTCTCTGCTGCTTTCTGCTGCTCCTCCATCATCTCTAGCAATTCAGTATAAAATCCCTGTAATGAATGAGGTGGATCAGACACATGAGTATTTGTTATATTTAACAAATAGTGGACAAAAAAAATTGGGATTTGGGATTTTCCTAGTTGTCAGTCATAATCATCAAAATTAAAAGAAATAAACATTTGAAATATATCAGTCTGTGCGTAATGAATGAATATAATATACAAGTTTCACTTTTTGAATGGAATTAGTGAAATAAATCAACTTTTTGATTATATTCTAATTATATGACCAGCACCTGTATATTCCTGCATTGTGTATGCATGTCCCTGTTAATTTAGCTTAGTTATAACTTTGTAGTTGCACTCTTAAATGCTTGTGTCCTTTCCTTAAAGGGGTTATCTGATGCAAAATTCACTTTTGTTGTTGTTTGAACATAAATTTGTGTTGGAAGTGTGTGTGCACATCCACCCAATAATGTGGAAGCTACTGCCAAATGTGTCTCAGTGGGTGCTGCACACTGTAGAGAGAGGCTACAGAACCTAGTTATTTCTCTGCCGCCTCAGTTCAACGGGGTTATCCCCACCTTGGTGGGTCCCAAGCAGGCTCTGGTAAAGGGACAAGAGGTACATACTCTCTTGAGGAAGGAGGCCATCAAGGTGGCCAGCCAGTACTTCATCGTTCCGAAGAAGGATGGAGGGTTGTGTTCCATTTTAGATCTGCGTCAGTTGACCCGCTTAGTCATACGACTGAAGTTCAGGATGTTCACACTCTAACAAGTCGTGTCTCAGATCAGGTCTGAGGACTGGTTTGTCACAATCTATATAAAAGATGCATACTTCCATATCTCCATCCTTCCTCATCAAAAGAAGTTCTTGAGGTTTGCTTTGGGGGCAAAGCTTACCAATATCGGGCTCTTCCTTTTGGCCTTGCACTCTCACCCCACACTTTTACCAAGTACTCAACTACATCAACGATTGGTTGATATTAGCTCATTCAGAGCAGATAGTTTGTCGGCATCGAGATGTTGTTCTCGCTCACATGAAAGAGTTGGGGTTAAAATTAAATGCCAAAAAAAGTGTGCTTTCTCCATTACAGAGGACCACTTAACTGGGCGTGGTGTGGGATTCGACCACTTTGCAGGCACGTTTGTCTCCTGCTCGGATCGAGTCAATCCTCACAGCAGGGAGAAGACAATACACCAACCAACAAACAGATTTCAAGTATTAGCAAAGTCTGCAAATAAGTCAAAATAGTTCACATAGTGTTTTTTGTCAAATAAATTTTATTCAATTATCAGAAAAATCTTACAATAAATCACTTGATCCAGGATTAATTTTCTTATATGCACAAAAAAAAAAAAAAAAAAAAATTTAACACCCCATCCCAAGCCTGTTAATATAAGTGAAAGTGAAAGTGACGTGACATTCAGGCCAAGTATGGTGGACCCATACTCAGAATTCGTGCTCTGGCATTTAAACACCATCCGAAGTGCACACACACAGAGCAGTGAACACACAACACACACTGTGAACACACCCGGAAGCAGTGGGCAGGCCATTTTATGCTGCGGCGCCCGGGGAGCAGTTGGGGGTTCGATGCCTTGCTCAAGGGCACCTAAGTCATGGTAGTTGAAGGTGGAGAGAGAACTGTACATGCACTCCCCCCACCCACAATTCCTGCCGGCCCCGAGACTCGAACTCACAACCCTTCGATTGGGAGTCCGACTCTCTAACCATTAGGCCACGACTTCCCACGACACTTAATATACAATACAGTGACATTCAAAATAACTTTTAAATTACAATACATTGAATTAAGGAATATAATTACTTTTGAGGTAACAGAAGAATGGGTCCCAAATCTTGTGAAATTGTTTAATGTTGCCTTTTAAAAGATATCTGGTTCGTTCCAAGTGCAGAGTAGATATCAGTTCCTCAAGCCATAGTTTAATCGTGGGAGGATTAACCTTTTTCCAAAACAATAATAACAATTTCTTGGACTAAATATCAAACAGTATGTAAGGAATTTCTGTTGAGCACTGTTCAATGAACATGTTTAATTAGAATGCCCTAATATAATGAGCACAGGGTCTGGAGCCAAGTTCACATTAAGAATATCTGAAAGCACTTTAAATAGCTCCACCCAGAATCCCTGTATTTTTATGACAGAAAATAAAACTATGAGCCAAATCAGCATCCTCTCTTTTAACATTTATCACAAATAGGAAGAGATATTGGGAAAAATCCTATATAATTTCTTTTTAGAGAAGTGTATCTATGTAGAACCTTAAATTGAATGAGGCATAGTCCTAGTGTTGACCGATTGTTTTATCAATATTCTCCAAGCCACTCTGCCAAACCTCCTCAGAGATTCCAACTCCAATCTCATCGCTCCACATTCCTCTCTGATCAACTTTTGTAGAAGGGGAATTAGCTGCTAGTAACCTTCCATAAATTAAAGATAGCTGACATTTGTTTTCCTCTGAACTGTATAAGACAATCATCAATGACTGAGGGCGGGACCTCGTCTAGGGAAACTTTAATATGTACGTAGGTAATTCCTTATTTGTAAAAAATCTGAAAAAAATATTTTTTGGGAGATTATATTTCTAATTGTAGTTGCATAAAGGAAGCTAAAGCCCTATCAAGATAAAGGTCCTTGATTGTCCATATACCCAATTCCTTCCATTGAGTAAACGTTGTATCCAACCTTGAAGGGGGGAATGAGGGGTTATTTGCAATTGGAATTAAAAGAGAGAGAGATTTTATCTTAAGGTATTCTCTCATCTGTCTCCAAAATCGTAACTGACTTTTTGTGACAATACTATTAACTGCTGCTTGGTCTAATATCACTGGGGAGAGTAACACTGCCCCAAGATCATATGGATGGCAGTAATCCCGCTCTATCTGGAGCCAATCCGGGGCAACAGCAGACTGTTCCAACCATAATGCAAAAACTCGTAAATGAGTGGCCCAGTAATAAAGGCGAAAGTCTGGAAGGGCTAAACCCCCCTCATGTTTAGATTTACAGGGAAGAATAATCGAATCTAGGTGTTTAAAGAAGGACTTTGGCAAAAGTATTGGAATATTACGAAATAAATATAATATTTGAGGAAGAAATATATTTTTTATCGCATTTATTCTGCCCATTAGGGAGATCGGGAGAGTCCTCCAGTAGTGTATACAGTTTTGTAACTTAGACAGCAAGGGGTTGAAATTAGATTTTGAAGAGCAGAGAATATTTATAAGTAACCACAATTCCCAAGTATACAATTTTTCCTTGGAAACTTTAAATGGGGAAGAATGTATTAAGGACAAATCCTTCAAACCAATGGGCATGAGTTCACTTTTTTTTCCAAGTTAACTTTAAAGCCAGAAAATTTCCCAAAGGTATGATGTTCTTGAGTATAACAGGAAGGCCTTACTTGTGGTTGAGTAATATAAAGCAAAATATCATCTCGCATACAGCGATATTTTATTAATGGTATTTGAAGTACTGAAGCCATGTATGCAAGAGTTAGAATGATGGGTTTCTTTTCTTCCTGCAAGGGGTTCTACACTTAACGCAAACAAAAGGGGTGAGAGGGGACAGACCTGTCTGGTTACTCTTTGAGGAGAGAAAGAAATCTGAAATTGTTTTATTTGCTAAAACCCGTGCTGCTGGACTGCGTACTGTACTAAAATTTTAATCCAGGTTATAAACTCATCTCCCATATCAAATTTCTCAAGGCAGCGAACAAGTAGGCCACTCTCACTCGGTCAGACGCCTTTTTGGCATCTAATGAGATCACAACCAAATTGTCTCGGATTGCCTTAGGGTGATAAATTATATTAAATAATCGTCTAATGTTATGCTTCTTCCTGGATTCCTGGAAATGAATCCATTCTGATCTGTGTTAACCAGTTTTTATAATTAATTTGCAGAGTCTATTAGCAAGAGTTTTAGATAATACTTTTTGATTAACATTGAGAAGGGAGATAGGTCTATATGCCTCGACTTCTTCAGGATTTTTACCTTTTTTAGGGATTACTGTGATAATAGCTTCAGAAAAAGTCGGTGGTAGTCCAGTTGTTAACGCTTGTTGAAAAGTTTTAAGCACACATAGTGTTTTGACATAGTTCGAGTTCCTGAAGGGGAGCGTCTAAAGGGTACGGATGTAACCATGGTTCCCTGAAGGGAATGAGACACTGCGTCTCAGTGCCATACTTCCGGCATTCCTGTGTGCACTTGCTTCATTCCTAGAAGCTGATGCCGGTTCCACCGCACATGCTTTTAAGCTTCCTGGTTTTTATGTCACCCCGACCATTACGTCTCGCCCATCCATTGAACTGATTACACATGTGATTCAGAGCGTGGTCACACTGAAGGCATTCCCATAGCATTTCGACGCAGTGTCTCGTTCCCTTCGGGAACCATGATTACATGCGTAACCTGGAGACGTGTTTATGAATGTTTGCAAAATGCGTTTCCTAATAATTTGCTAGTTAGCCAGTTTCATGGCTGAAGTTTACAGTCTGCTCGTCTCCCAACGGAAGAGAGGGGCGGGGTCAGCAGAGTTCTTTAGCATTTAAAGCAACATGGACTAGAACAGCGTGCTGAAAACAGAGCTAATTTCGACAGGGTAAAAAGGGGATTTTTACACTACCATTGAGAAATTTTAATCAAAGTATGTTATAGACTTTTCATTAAGACCCTAAAGAATCATATCAACTTGTGGACAATGGGCATCCGATGACCCCTTTAATGTTCTCTAATCCTGTCATGAATTTAAATCATCTTCTTGTGATTCCCTCTATAGTGCAGGGTTCTCCAAACTTAGTCCTGGAGGGCCGGTGTCCTTCAAAGTTGTGTCCTTAACACCTGCCTGGAAGTTTATAGTATGACTACTAAAAGCTTAACTAGCTAGTTCAGGTGTTTAATAAGGGTTGGAGCTAAACTCTGCAGGACACCGGCCCTCCAGGACAGGGTTTGGAGACCCCTGCACTATATAATGGTGTATAGTATGTTACCATACCTTGCATCTTACTCTTTTTACTATACTCTGGATTAATACTGCACAAATCCACCAGACCCCCTTAAACATGTAAAGAAAGCGTTGGGAAAAAAAAACAAACAAAAAAAACACCTTTTTCCGCTGAAAATGTGCACCTCAGCATTGATCAGACCAGCAGGAATGGGTGGATAGGTAGGGAGGGATGTTAAAATACCTCTACCCAAACCCATCAGGGCTCAATCCCTTTGAGACAGACTCTCTTTAACACTCAACTCTCTTGTGTCAGACCTTACAGCAGTTTTATCTTCAACTAACTTTGGCAATTCCCCGTGGACCATCAGATCTTTAAGAATCTGACAAAAGCTTAAAGCTTACGTCTAACTAACTCATCAAGAATCTCCATTCTCTACATGCTTCTGGACACTTGTTCAGCAACAAAGCAAATGCAAGTAACCATTTGTCAGATGTTTAGATGTGTTTCTAAGCTTTGACCCATTTTTAAAGGTGATATTGATTGATTTTGATCTGATTGTTCTCATTAGGTTGTGGTTCACCGACTTTAAATACTGCCAGTTTGCTACTCACAGTTCAGAGTCACTAAAACATTGATATTGCTACATGCTAAGTTATCACTACATAAACAACGAAAACAATACTAAATTCTATCATTTATAAACCAGAGTTGATAAATGACTATATGGTCTGCTCGGTGGACACAAATACAAAATAATTTTAACATTAATTCTGCTACAGTTAATTCTGAAAGCCTAATTCTAAAGACCATTATAATTAATTATGCTATTTCCTTTTTGAGCTAATTTGCACAGACAAGAGGAGTGAAACAAACAGTGAAAAATCCCAGTGTTGCTGGACCGTATATCAGGACTCTTGGAACGACACAATAACGTATAACAAATATTTATCCTGATTAAATAAACTCACTTTTCTGACTTCTGCTGAGTGTTTGATGTCTTGAATCTTCTTGATTCTGTCCTGGATCATCTGCTGCAGGTCTTTCTGTATCTTCATCAGCTCAGTCTATGGAGAGAACAACGCACACATTTATCATAACAGATTTACTGTCTTCTGAGGAAATTTACAATATGTTTTAAAAATGTTAAAGCAGTTTTGTTAGTAACTTCTACCTTCTTCTCTTCACTTTCCTCTTCTATAGGAACAGTGTTGTGATTCTCGTGGTCTTTCACAGAGCAGATCAAACACACATAAATCTGATCATCTCTACAGAACAGATGCAGAGGACTCTCATGTTTCTGACATATATAGTCCTTCAGATTATTCACAGGATCCATCAGTTTGTGTTTCTTCAAACGTGTCACTCTCAAATGAGGCTCCAGGTGAGTTTCACAGTAAGATCTCTGACACGAAAGACACAACTTCAGGGCTTTCAGCTTTCTTTCCTCACAGATGTCACACAGAACTTCAGGCTTTTTCTCAGGACTTTTCTTTTTATAGTGATCTACAATCTCTTGGAGTGTGGTATTAATCTTGAGATCAGGTCTTTGCTTGAATGTTTCTTTACAGTATGGACAGCTGCAGGTCTGGCTGTTGTCCCAGTGTTCATTCAGACAGGTCTTGCAGAAGTTGTGTCCACTGCTGACTGGATCAGTGAACACATCCAGACATATAGAGCACTGAAGCTCCTCAGTCAGTGAACTAATGGAGGACGACATGACTGGAAAGAGACATTATTTGGGATCAGTGTGAACTCCAATACTGTTTATAATGAATCCCATCTCATGACGCTGGTTGAATGTAAAGAGTGTTTAGAGACAAAGAGTGGTGACTTTGGAGAAACTCAAATATGTAAGAGATCATGTACAGTTAGCTGGTCATTATTGCAAAATGAACCTAGAAAAGCTGATCAGAACCCAAACCTGAAGCTCATTACACTACCACCTACAAAATACATAAATACATGAACCACAGTTATTGATTCAAGCTGAAATTATTTTATTATCTGCTGTTCATATGAAATATTATTTTAGAAAAGTCAAGTTCATTCATAAACTTGATTTTTGACTTACATGGCGGTTTATGGTCTAAATTTAGTCCCCTGGCTTTTCTTGCTTTTGTTGATGTTGGTGAAGATTCTGCCATTGTTCTTTAAGTCTTCAAGCCTTAAAAAAAAAAAAAAAAAAAAAAAAAAAAAACACCGTTATTTTCTAATTTTCAAACAAAAAAAAAAAAAAAAAAAACAAAAACAAAAAAAACAACAAAAAATTTAAAACAAATATAGCGACTCATAAACAAGGAAACACAATCATTCATTTGAAACACAGTGAGTGACTCACTGAACAATCTAAACTATGACCTGCTGTTAAGATTAAAGAGAGTACAAAGAGCAAGTTATATTAAAGTGAAAGTTCACACAAAAATGTAAATTTTATGTTTATCTGCTTACCATCCAAGATGTAGGTTACTTTGTTTCTTCAGTAGAACACAAATTATGTTTTTTTAACTTCAGCCGTTGCAGACTCTCAGTCTACAATGCTTGTCAATGGTCACAGAATCTATGAGAGAGAAAAAAAAAACATGCACAGAAAAATACAATTCCAATCCAAATCCAATCCAATTTGGATTTTTCTGTGTATGTTTTTTTCTCTCTCACAGATTCTGTGACCAGTGACATAGTCATAAATTGTTGTTTAAGAGTGGCTTGACACAAGGAATGCGACAGCTGAAACCCATGTCTTGCATACGTCTGCGTCTGTGCATAGTGGTTCTTGAAGCACTTACTCCAGCTGCAGTCTCTTTGTGAATCTCCCCCACATTTTTGAATGGGTTTTGTTTCACAATCCTCTCCAGGGTGCGATTATCCCTATTGCTTGTACACTTTTTTTCTACCACATGTTTTCCTTCCCTTCGCCTCTCTATTAATGTGCTTGGACACAGAGCTCTGTGAACAGCCAGCCCCTTTTGCAATGACCTTTTGTGTCTTGCCCTCCATGTGCAAGGTGTCAATGGTCATCTTTTGGATAACTGTCAATTCAGCAGTCTTCCCCATGATTGTGTAGCCTACAGAACTAGACTGAGAGACCATTTAAAGGCCTTTGCAGGTGTTTTGAGTTAATTAGTGTGGCACCAGGTGTCTTCAATATTGAACCTTTTCACAATATTCTAATTTTCTGAGATACTGAATTTGGGATTTTCCTTAGTTGTCAGTTATAATCATCAAAATTAAAAGAAATAAACATTTGAAATATATCAGTCTGTGTGTAATGAATGAATAAAATATACAAGATTCACTTTTTGAATGAAATTAGTGAAATAAATCAACTTTTTGATGATATTCTAATTATATGACCAGCACCTGTATGTATCTTTATAGAAAATTGCATACATCTATCAGCAAAATATATTATATGGTCAAAAGTCATCCTCGTCTTGTTTAATGTTAAAGTGGTCTTCAACTGCAGGTTTGTGTTCAGTTTGTCTGCAGGTCAATTACTTCCTGTTTAGTTTTTATGTTGTGTGACAGAATGACACACACACAAAAAAACTAACTTTTCTTTACAACCAATCAAATGACATACATTTAATACATTTCTGATATCATTTCAGTGCAGTAAACTACTAAAGCAGCTAAGTATTTAAATCGCTTAAACCTGCTTCTTTTTAGCTCATTCAGTCTGACATAAACCCTACTAAACCAGACCAGATCCATTAGAAACCTGTTGCAGGACAATCTCTCTTATATTTCTATCACTTACCTGTGAGTATCAGGTGTGTCTACAAGGTTCTTTGAACGATTCAGTATTCTGTTGTTCTGATCGTTTCAGGAGTCCATATGGTTGCAGATCAAGTTAGTTTCACTTTCTCGTAAATCTAGTAACAACATTACTAAATTGCCAACAGAACGCCGCACTCTGGTGGTGCTTATGTGCCATTACATGCTGAACAACATTGCTTCAATACTGTAAGGAAAATGTTTCATAAATGTATATATAATATAATATAGTGAATGTAATGAAATGAATGAAGCCGAAGACACTCTGAAGAATAAAATTCGTAAAATCAGTAGCCTACGTGATTTTGAGATAAACAAAAGTGTTTATGGATTAAGTTTGGTCAGTTCCTGGTATCTGTACTGATCAATGTTTAAAAATTACGCTGTTCATTCGATGACTTACTCAATGATGAGTAACTTTACAGTCATCACTGATTAATGAACATGTTCATTCTAGGTTCAATATATAAGGATATTAATGAAATTAACCCTTCTGTTAAAGGGATAGTTCACCCAAAAATGAAAAGTCTTTATTTACTCACCCTGTCATTCCAAACCTGTATGAGTTGCTTTCTTATGTTGAACATAAAAGAAGATATTTTGAAGATTGCTGGTAATCAAATAGTTGGTGGTTGACGTTGACTTTCAGGGTGAGTTAATGATGACAGAATGTTAATTTTTGGGTGAACTATACCTTTAAATTGTCCTAAATGGACAGACACAATCAGTTGCAAGTGTTATTGGTTAGATAATTAATGCATTAATATATTAGTATATTTAGTTGTTTACTCCTAAGACTGAAAGGATTAGCATATTTACTGCTGCTTGTTAAGTCAATCATCACTATTATTATTGTTCATAGTTAAACTCAGTGATTTGAACATTCAGTATTAAGGTATCAACAGCTCAATAAACCCATGAATTTCCATTAAAACAGTAAAAAGGGTCATATGAGCTCAATTCACAGCACATGTGCAGAGACACATACAGTCGTGGCCAAAAGTTTTGAGAATTACATAAATATTGGAAATTGGAAAAGTTTTTATAATAGCAATTTGCATATACTCCAGAATGATAGAGTGATCAGATGAATTGCATAGTCCATCTTTGCCATGAAAATTAACTTAATCCCAAAAAAACCTTTCCACTGCATTTCATTGCTGTCATTAAAGGACCTGCTGAGATCATTTCAGTAATCATCTTGTTAACTCAGGTGAGAATGTTGACGAGCACAAGGCTGGAGATCATTATGTCAGGCTGATTGGGTTAGAATGGCAGACTTGACATGTTAAAAGGAGGGTGATGCTTGAAATCATTGTTCTTCCATTGTTAACCATGGTGACCTGCAAAGAAACGCGTGCAGCCATCATTGCGTTGCATAAAAATGGCTTCACAGGCAAGGATATTGTGGCTACTAAGATTGCACCTAAATCAACAATTTATAGGTTTCACCAAGAACTTCAAGGAAAGAGGTTCAATTCTTGTAAAGAAGGCTTCAGGGCATCCAAGAAAGTCCAGCAAGTGCCAGGATCATCTCCTAAAGAGGATTCAGCTGCGGGATCGGAGTGCCACCAGTGCAGAGCTTGCTCAGGAATGGCAGCAGGCAGGTGTAAGCGCATCTACACGCACAGTGAGGCGAAGACTTTTGGGAGATGGCCTGGTGTCAAGAAGGGCAGCAAAGAAGCCACTTCTCTCCAAAAAAAACATCAGGAACAGATTGATCTTCTGCAGAAAGTATAGTGAATGGACTGCTGAGGACTGGGGCAAAGTCATATTCTCCGATGAAGCCCCTTTCTGATTGTTTGGGGCATCTGGAAAAAGGCTTGTCCGGAGAAGAAAAGATAAGCGCTACCATCAGTCCTGTGTCATGCCAACAGTAAAGCATCCTGACACCATTCATGTGTGGGGTTGCTTCTCATCCAAGGGAGTGGGCTCACTCACAATTCTGCCCAAAAACACAGCCATGAATAAAGAATGGTACCAAAACACCCTCCAACAGCAACTTCTTCCAACAATCCAACAACAGTTTGTTGAAGAACAATGCATTTTCCAGCACGATGGAGCACCGTGCCATAAGGCAAAAGTGATAACTAAGTGGCTCGGGGGACCAGAATGTTGAAATTTTGGGTCCATGGCCTGGAAACTCCCCAGATCTTAATCCCATTGAGAACTTGTGGTCAATCCTCAAGAGGCGGGTGGACAAACAAAAACCCACTAATTCTGACAAACTCCAAGAAGTTACTATGAAAGAATGGGTTGCTATCAGTCAGGATTTGGCCCAGAAGTTGATTGAGAGCATGCCCAGTCGAATTGCAGAGGTCCTGAAAAAGAAGGGCCAACATTGCAAATACTGACTATTTGCATAAATGTCATGTAATTGTCGATAAAAGCCTTTGAAACGTATGAAGTGCTTGCAATTATATTTCAGTACATCACAGAAACAACTGAAACAAAGATCTAAAAGCAGTTTAGCAGCAAACTTTTTGAAAACTAATATTTATGTCATTCTCAAAACTTTTGGCCACGACTGTACATTAAATGACAGATTTCGACATAAAGTGACCAATGAACACAAAAATGAAACTGGTGTTCACTGACCCCTAGTGGACACAGTGAGTACAGCATGACTCCCAAAACTGGTGAAGCCACATGATGATGAGGTAAAATGTCTTACTGAAAAACACATTCAGAATTAATCACAACTACAGGTGATTAAAATGAATTATGTGATTAATGTTGTTGCACTGTACCTGATGGACTGTTATGCTGTATTTGGTGTAAACTGGATTTAGACCGTATCATAGTACTGAGACTGCTCTCCTTAGAGTTACAAATGACCTGCTCTTATCATCTGATCGTGGCTGTATCTCTCTATTAGTGCTATTGGATCTTAGTGCTGCGTTCGACACTATTGACCACAACATTCTTTTGCATAGACTAGAACACTTTGTTGGCATTAATGGAAGTGCATTAGCATGGTTTAAATCATACTTATATGACCGCCTTCAATTCGTAGCAGTGAATGAAGAGGTATCATATCGATCACAAGTGCAGTACGGAGTACCTCAAGGCTCAGTACTAGGGCCGTTACTCTTCACGCTTTACATGTTACCCTTGGGAGATATCATCAAGAAACACAGTGTTAGCTTTCACTGTCATGCTGATGACACTCAGCTCTATATTACTTCACGGCCCGGCGAAACATACCAATTTGGAAAACTAACGGAATGCAAGACGATATAAAAAACTGGATGACGAGTAATTTCTTACTGCTAAATTCTGAAAAAACAGAGGTGTTAATTATAGGACCTAAAAAACTCTGCATGTAATAACCTAGAACACTGTCTAAGACTTGATGGCTGCTCTGTCAATTCTTCATCATCAGTTAGGAAGCTAGATGTGCTATTTGCTAGCAATCTTTCCTTAGAAAGCCACGTTTCTAGCATTTGTAAAACTGCATTTTTCCATCTCAAAAATATATCTAAATTATGGCCTATGCTCTCAATGTCAAATGCAGAAATGTTAATCCATGCATTTATGACCTCAAGGTTAGATTATTGTAATGCTTTATTGTGTCGTTGTTCTGCACACTTGGTAAACAAACTCCAGGTAGTCCAAAATGCAGCAGCTAGAGTTCTTACTAGAACCAGGAAGTATGACCATATTAGCCCTGTTCTGTCAACACTGCACTGGCTCCCTATTAAACATTGTATAGATTTTAAAATCTTGCTTATTACTTATAAAGCCCTGAATGGTTTAGCACCTCAGTATTTGAATGAGCTCTTGTTAAATTATAATCCTCCATGTACGCTGCGTTCTCAAAACTCAGGCAATTTGATAATACCTAGAATATCAAAATCAACTGCGGGCAGCAGATCCTTTTCCTATTTGGCGCCTAAACTCTGGAATAACCTACCTAACATTGTTCTGGAGGCAGACACACTCTTGCAGTTTAAATCTAGATTAAAGACCCATCTCTTTAACCTGTCTTACACATAACACACTAATACGCTTCTAATATCCAAATCCGTTAAAGGATTTTTAGGCTGCATTAATTAGGTAATCCGGAACCGGGACACTTCCCATAATACCCGATGTACTTGCTACATCATTAGAAGAATGGCATCTACGCTAATATTAGTATGTTTCTCTCTTATTCTGAGGTCACCGTAGCCACCAGATCCAGTCTGTATCCAGATCAGAGGGTCACTGCAGTCACCCGGATCCAGTATGTATCCAGACCAGATGGTGGATCAGCACCTAGAAAGGACCTCTACAGCCCTAAAAGACAGCGGAGACCAGGACAACTAGAGCCCCAGATACAGATCCCTTGTAAAGACCTTGTCTCAGACAACCACCGGGACAAGACCACAGGAAACAGATGATTCTTCTGCACAATCTGACTTTGCTGCAACCTGGAATTGAACTGCTGGTTTCATCTGGTCAGAGGAGAACTGGCCCCCCGACTGATCCTGGTTTCTCCTAAGGTTTTTTCTTCATTCTGTCACCGATGGAGTTTTGGTTCCTTGCCGCTGTCGCCTCTGGCTTGCTTAGTTGGGGTCACTTCATTTACAGCGATATCGTTGACTTGATTGGAAATGAATGCACAGATACTATTTAAACTGAACTGAGATGATGACATCACTGAATTAAATGATGAACTGCCTTTAACTGTCGTTTTGCATTATTGACACACTGTTTTCCTAATCAATGTTGTTCAGTTGCTTTGATGCAATCTTTTTTGTTTAAAGCGCTATATAAATAAAGGTGACTTGACTTCACATTCAGATTTGCAGTCCCTCTAGTTCACCCTCAGAGGTCATTATCATCTTTCCTCTCTTATGGATTAGACTTGGATTTACATTAATTTACTCCCATATCAGATAAATTGTTTGACTCATGTATGTCACATTATATAATAATAACAACTATAATTTGTTTTTAGATAATGTGTATATGAGCTCCTTATGTGTTCAGTCTGAGATGTTACAGAGACACTGCGTGATGATATTTTACAGGATGTAAGTTATTTCATCCCTTGTGATGAAAAGAGATTCATTCCCATTTACTTAATTTTAATCTTATATATATATATATATATATATATATATATATATATTATATATATATACATTATTTTTGTATTTGACATTTTAACATTTTGATTTTCCTTTAAGTTCTACTTATTTAACCTTATTTACTTTTAAATAAATAAAAATACATTATTTTTAAATATTGTCTATATCTGTACTATACAGGTGTACTTTGTATGCAAAGTAAAAATGATTTTCACTCAGAAATTGTAAGAAAGTTTCACAATTAATTATAAAGAACCAGCAAGTAACACACTGAATTAAATGTAAAATGTTGAAGTAATAGTATTTCCTTGTAAAACACAATCTAATAAAATCATGTTTTACAGTACAGTATTGAGTTATTGTCACGGAGTCACAGCCTGCACCCTCTCCACACGCCACGCCTACTAGTTCACAATCACAGGAATTCTGATCACCTGTTCATCATCACCAGGCTCTCATAAAAGGACTATCACTTCCCCTCAATCCTCGTCTGATCTCGCATCGACCTTCATGAACTTACCTGTGCTCTCGTGACCTGTGTTGATCCCCTGGATACCTGTTGTTCCTGTTCTTCGTCAGTTCCTCTGTGCATTCTTCCGATCCTGTCATCCAGATACATCACGACCAGAGCTAAGTCACATCCTTCCTCGTGTCAAGATTATTCCTATTGCCTCATCTGTGTCTGAAACCTCTGTTACAATAAACACTGTAAATACGTTCACCTACCTCTGTGTTCCCGTCTGTGTCTGACAGAAGATCAGACCACATGCAGAGCTCTCTGGACACAGGCGGGGACGCACCGCGGATCCATTTGCTGCACTGGTTCACGCTTTACGGTCCTCACTACCACAACCCACGACGAGCCTAACACACGTTCCCCCTGAGATCATCACGGCTGTACAGCAAGCACTCTAGCAGCCACCTGCAACAACGACTGCTTCGTCCGCTGCCTCTGCCAGTCTCGTGGCCCGACCAGCGACATACAGTGGCGCGGCGGAGAATTGCAGCGGGTTTTTGCTTCAGTGCTTGCTCTACATCGAGGCCAACACTCACCTGTTCCAGAATGAACGCGGTCACGTTGCATTCGTCATCTCGCTTCTCTCTGGACGAGCGCTACACTGGGCTCAACCTCTCTGGGAAACAAATGCTCCAATAACTGCCTCATTATATATATATTTTTTACTCACATGTGTTTGGTCATCATACTGCCGAACTGTCAGTTCACGATCAGCTATACCATATTCATCAAGGAGACGAATCAGTTAGTATGTATGCTCTCCGATTTCGCACCCTGGCTTCGACAAGTGGTTGGAATGAAACTGCTTTGATAACTGCTTTTCATCATGGACTGCGAAAGGAGGTTCAACAACTTATAGTTGTTTACGAAGACACCATGGGACTTGAGAATCTTATTCAGAAGACTATCAGGGTGTCATAACGCTTGTACGCCTCCCACATGAGTACTCCCGCTGTCAGTCCTCTGCCTGCTATAACATCTGTCGCCGCTCCAGCACCTGAACCTATGCAGAACCAGCCCAAGTCTCTATCATGGACAACACCTGCCCAAGAAGCCTTCTCCCAACTACAACAGGGCTTCCTATCCGCTCGGGTCCTGGTTCATCCCAATCCAGATCTGCCATTCATAGTGGAGGTTGACGCCTCTGCAACCGGGGTCGGAGCGGTCCTCTCTCAGCGGCTAGGTGATCCCCCATGGCTCCATCCATGTGCCTTCTACTCTAAGAAGTTATCCCAGGTGGAGCAGAATTACGACGTGGGAAACCGCTAGCTCCTAGCCATTAAATCAGCTCTAGAGGAATGGAGACACTGGCTGGAGGGAGCCAAGCAACCATTCCAAGTCATTACGATCATCGCAATCTTAAGTATCTCAGAGAAGCCAAAAGGTTGAATCATCGCCAGGCCCGATGGGCTCTCTTCTTCACCCAATTTAACTTTAAGGTCACCTATAGATCCGGTGGCAAGAATTGCAGAGTGGATGCTCTTTCTCGCCTCTACCAAGCCAATCCTGAACCATCCGTTCCTGAACCCATTCTCCCTCCAGCCATGCTTGTTAGTCCGATCCATTGGACCATCAACCAACAGATCATCAATGATAGAGGTCCCCAATTCATCTCACGCGTCTGGACTGCTTTCTTCCATCTCCTATGGGTGTCCATTAGTCTCTCCTCCGGATACCATCCTCAAACCAATGGCCAGACTGAACGCAAGATCCAGGAAGTCGGGAGATTCCTGAGGCTGTACTGCCACCAGAACTAGGACAGCTGGAGCCAATACCTACCCTGGGCAGAATACGCACAGAATTCACTTCGTCAAACCACCACTGGGCTCACCCCGTTCCAGTGTGTCCTAGGCTATCAGCCACCTCTCTTCCCCTGGTCGGGTGAGCCCTCCGAAGTTCCAGCTGTCAACCACTGGTTCCAGCAAAGCGAGAGGGTCTGGGACTCGGCTCACGTGCATCTCACTCAGGCAGTCTGGAGACACAAGGAACAAGCCGACGCCCGAAGAGGTCCCACTCCACATTACCAACCTGGCCAGAAAGTTTGGCTGTCCACCCGGGACATCCGTCTCCGGCTGCCTTGACGTAAGCTGAGTCCCCGGTATACTGGCCCATTCACCATCGAGAGGCAGCTGAACGAAGTCACCTACAGACACAACCTCTCTGTGCACTACTGTATCTCACCTTCATTCCATGTCTCATTACTGAAACCTCACACTGACCCTTTGTCTCCTCCCTCCACAGAGTCTGTTGATGATGCGGTACCTCCTCCTCCTGCCATCGATGAGACTCAGAACATCTACCGGGTACGGGCCATCCTCGACTCCGTCGTCAACATCCCGTCTGGTCGTCGTGAGCCGCCCGTGGAGGAGGGGGTACTGTCACGGAGTCACAGCCTGGACCCTTTCCACACGCCACGCCTACTCGTTCACAATCACCGGAATTCTGATCACCTGTTCATCATCACCAGGCTCTCATAAAAGGACTATCACTTCCCCTCAATCCTCGTCTGATCTCACATCGTCCTTCATGAACTTACCTGTACTAATTTTCTACTTGTACAGAATGACTGCATCAAGAGGTAGAAAAGGTAGCTGGTACTGCAAGGAGTTAAATTATTTCTTTATGAAATAGTTCCTTGTGAAGTCAATTAGGATAAATGTTACATGTGTGACTATGTTAAATTTTTTTGTCTCCTGCATGGAACACTTGGCAATTTTCCATAAGGCTGCAGTTAAGCCATGTAAAGGAGCATAGAATTGTCATGTGGCTACAATGTGATCCACAATTACATTATCTTTTCTAAATTGGCTTCTAATTGTTTCATTATGTAATTTGCATGATACATTTTTACCTGACAAATAATAAATTGTTATATTTGATTTATTCTGATCTCTTCTGAAATCATTTTTCAAGTAGATTAAAGGGGTCATATGATGTGATTTAAATTTTTCCTTTCTTTTTGGAGTGTCACAAGGTCTTGGTGCATAAAGAAGATCTGTAAAGTTGCATAGACTAAAGTCTCAAATCCAAAGAGATATTCTTTATAACAGTTAATACTTGTTCACGCCCCCCCTAAAACGTCTTGTTCTAACATGCCCCAACATCTCTACGTCACTATGTGGGAAGATTTGCAGAACGGCTCCCAGATGTTCATGCAAAGAAAGAAGGCGTACCATTTATTCTCATAGTATTGTTGTTGCCGCCACCGCCATGTCGTATAGACACTCTATGTTTCACTGTGAAAGCAAAACTACATTTTGTTTGGCCTTCCAAAAGAGGACAATATCTGCTTCGTCATGCCTGGAGCTGATCCGTGCTGGTTGCTGAGGAAATAAATCAACTTTGCACTGTGGATCGCAGAATTGGCTTTCACTGTGGATGAAGCGGAGTACAGCCCAGGGTCGTCACATGTGGTTGCTGCAAGCCCAAGGTACACTCTTTCGTAGGATCTGCCTATGAATCACACACTATTTTTACAGTCATGCTAATAAAGCAATTTTAAATTGAATTGAGAGAGAGAGTGTCACAGTCATTCAAGATTCAAGATTTTTGTCACATACAGGGAAATGTGAGTAAGGTCCGCTCCATGGACAGTGCAATTATTAAAGAATACAACACAGATGAAAAATACATAAATATAACTATGGAAGAATAAAATAAAAGTTAACAATAAAAATATAAGAATACAATATAAAAAAAAAGATGTACCGTATTTTCCGGACTATAAGTCACACTTTTTTTCATAGTTTGGCTGGTCCTGCGTCTTATAGTCAGGTGCGACTTATCAAAATTAATTTGACATGAACCAAGAGAAATGAACCAATAAAAAAGATTACCGTCTACAGCCGTGAGAGGGCGCTCTATGCTGCTCAGTGCTCCTGTAGCATACCCCTGAAAACATTAACTGAAAACAACTGAAAACTGTTAACTGAAATATTAACTTAAAACAACTGAGAAAGACTGAATGCAAACAAAATGCCCCCAAAAAGAAAATCCTATTCTGCAGATTACAAACTGCAGGTAGTAAAATATGCAGCCGATCTGATAGGCTACAGGAGCACTGAGCAGCATAGAGCGCCCTCTCGCGGCTGTAGACGGTAATGTTTTCTCTTGGTTCTTGGTTCTAAATAAATACGACTTATAGTCCAGTGCGACTTATATATGTTTTTTTCCTCGTCATGACGAATTTTTGGACTGATGCGACTTATACTAAGGTGCGACTTATAGTCCGAAAAATACGGTATACTGTAGAATTAACTATAGAATGGAAAATAATGTGCATGAAAGTACACTGTAGTCTTAAATATTAAGATACCCAGGGATGTACAAGAGGCAATGTGCATATGTGCTTTATACTGTAGTCTTAAATATTAAGATACACAGGAATGTACAAGAGGCAAATGTGCAAACAGGTTGACACTTTCAGTATGTCAATGTGAGGTAGCGAATGATGAATATCTTACTGACAAAATGAATATTAAGTGGAGACATGTAGATGTTAAGAGGTTGGTTTTGAGTTTAGGAGCCTGATGGCCTGGGGGAAAAAAAAAACTCCTCCTGAGTCTCTCGGTTTTTGCCATCAGGCTACGGAAGCGCTTACCAGATGGCAGCAAAGTGAAAAGATGGTTACTGGGGTGGGTGGAGTCCTTGATGATTTTAACAGCTCTGCTTTTGCAGCGTTTAAGGTAGATGTCCTGCAGAGAGGGGAGAGCAGACCCTGAGATGCGCTCAGCTAAGCGCAAGACTCTCTGCAGGGCTTTGCAGTCCTGACTGGAGCTGTTCCCATACCACACTGAAATACACTGAGTCAATACACTCTGAATGATAATAAATGGACTTCTATTCTCGTGTTCCTTTTGAGTTTTCCTTATTTGGTCATGTCCCTTTTCTTGTTTAGTTAATTGATTACTCCCCACATGTTTCTGTTCTTCTGATTACTTCCTATGTGTTTATAAACCCGGTCTGTTTAGTTCAAGTTTGTCAGTTCTTAAAGTATCGTGACGTCCGTCCCCGGCAACTCATTCCAGCCCACCGCCACGAGCGTCCACAACGGCAGACTCCCTTGCCCTGCTCGATGGCACCGCGGATTCACCCCAGCGACGAGGGATCTTCGACAGCGTGTCCCTCCTTCCTCCTGGGTTTCGGCACTAGTGTAACAATATATAAACTTCATAATTGCGGGAAGAAGGAGGTGGGAACCGGCGGACATTCAAATCAAAGTTTAATAATAAAATAAACACAAAACAGCACGACAGCCCCTCGCGGACGACTGCCGCGCACAAGCAAAAACCAAACACAAAATAAAGCCCAGGCCTGGTCCTCTCTCTTCCTTCACTGTCGTCGCTCCTCTTTTGTATCATTCCGATCTCCTCGGTGGGACTCGAGACCAGTGAGTGACGCAGGTGTCGCTCATTTCCCAATCACTCCACCGGCCTCGCTCCATTCCCACGGCTCTCGGCCCCGCCCCACTCGTCACAATCTGGTCCTCTGGTTGAACAATTCAGACTTCGAAGTGGAAGAAGTTCATGATCAGCCAAAATTTCCTTGTCTAGTCCCCTCAGGAACGAGCCGTGTTGCGCCCGTCCAGCCCAGGGAGGGGCCCCGAACCCCAATTAGCTCCAGTGTCGTCTCCAGCCCCAGAGCCCACTCCAGTGTCTGCTCCAGCCGCAGAGCCCGCTCCAGTATTGGCTCCAGCCCCAGAGCTCGCTCCTGTGTCTGCTCCAGGCCCCGAGTCCAGCCCAAGTATTTTTTTGGTGGGGGGGGGCAGTAGAGATCCAGCCGTAGAGGCCGAGGCGGGGGTTGGGGCCACGGCCCTTTGAGGCAGCTCCACCATGGTTTGTTCCAGATCCGCCAGGGCCTCCCGAGTCTCCAGATCCGCCCTGGTCGCCCGAGTCTCCAGATCCGCCTTGGTCGCCGAGTCTCCAGATCCCCCCCACGACCCCCCCCCCTTGTTATGGGCCTTCCGGGAGGGGGGAGTAATGTCACAGTCATGGACTTCTATTCTCCTGTTCATTTTGAGTTTTCCTTATTTGGTCATGTTCCTTTTCTTGTTTAGTTAATTGATTTCTCCCCACCTGTTTCTGTTCTTCTGATTACTTCCTTTGTGTTTATAAACCCAGTCTGTTTAGTTCAAGTTTGTTGGTTCTAAAAGTATCGTGACGTTAAGTAAAGTTATGTATGTGTTTGTTCTTCGCAGTTGTTATGATTAAAACCTCTCTTCTTTTGGATTCCCGTGTTGTACCCTCTCCTTACAGACAAGCACCGTTACAGAGAGAGAGAGAGAGAGAGAGAGAGAGAGAGAGCGAGAGAGAGAGAGAGAGATCTGATTGATTTTTAACCCATACTTTTATTAAATCTATAACATAACAAAAAACATCAAATCATTATCACAAAACCAATCAACAGAACAAAAGACTAAAAATTAAACCCCCCTCAAACAGTACAAAAAACATCATTAAAACTACAATACATCACTGCAATACAAAGGTATCCAAATCCTGCATCTCTTTATAATATTTGAATTCAACCGAGATTCTAGACCTAATAAATGCCTTAAACAACAGAACACCATCTAGGCCATGTATATTTTTAATCCTGTTTTTTCTTGAAATATATATGGCCATTTTTGCCTGGCCATCCATAAAGTTAATTAACTGCCATTTAAATCTTTGATTGCAGTATCCTGCCCCATAAATGAAAACCTTAGGGGTGAAATTTTCATTAAAACCTAAAAACAATTGTTTTAATAATACAAAAAGTTATTTGAGCCTAATACATGCGAGAAACAATGACAATTTGTTTCTCTTAACCCACAAAGAACACAAACTTCACTAACTTTAGAGTTAGTAATTGAAACAAAAGCATTTACAGCAACAGCCACCTTCAGGATTCTCTATTGTAGATCTCCTGATTTTTTAATCTATGTTGGCTTGTATAAAACCCACCAAAATGGTTTAACTTCATTTCCAATGTCAAATTTCTCCCTCCAGACATTATCACTTTTCTCACACAGTGTGGACTTGTACAATATTTTAACAAAACATTTGTAAATCAGTTTTCCACTTAATTATTCTAATAATAAGTCCTGAAGCCCATTCAAATTTAACAAAATAGCAGACATCTTCTTTAAATCTGGTGTAATCCAGTACTTGGGAAAAGGGTCTCTGCTGTCAACTCCATGATTGTTGAGGTTTGTGGATTTTTGTCCCGATAAAGACTTTAATCATGTGACCAAGCCTTACAGTCTGAGTGTCACACATTCTTTCAAACAGATTCGACACTTGATCTGTAATGTCCAAACAAGCCCCCTTAACTAGAATCTCCTCTAACAACCAGAACAGAGAAGTAGCATTTTCTGGTCTTTTAATAATGAAAGATCCCCACACTTTAAACAATCCATGGTAGAATGAAGGTAGTCCACTCAAGTGTAGCTTTTTGGTATCTGTGAGGAACAAAGCAGTATCTAATACAAGTCCATCCACTCTGTGTTTTTCACAACTTATCTCCATATCACATCCACAGAGCCTGGTAAAAACAAGAGGTCTTTGCCCATCACTCCCCAAAAAGCCATATAATACTCAAAGGAGAGGCCATCAATACCTGTTGCTTTGCCAGTCTTCATATAATATCTTTTAAAACATATAAAATCTTCTGCCCCATAAGAGGCTTCTCAAGTTTTACTACTAGTTTTAATAGTCCTGAGTAATGTATGTCAAGCCATCATAAAACTTGGCAGATAACGCCTCATTCTCTTTATATTCACTACTATATAACTCAGCATAGAATTGTACAGCCCTTTTCCTGATACTTGTGGGCGCTTTCAATTCCTGCCCATTCTCTGTTCGAATAGAGTGAATAAATCGACTTTGCCCAATTTTCTGTTCTAGGCCAAAAAATAAAAATAAAATAAAAATAACACATGAGCATGTAGATTTAGAAAAACAAAATTAAATTTTCAAATTTTGCTTTTAAAACTAATAACCTACCGGATATCATTTGCTTTATTTCACATGAAATTGGCAAAAAACTTTTTGCAAAAAGAATGGCCTTTTATGGAGCTCAAATGTGAGAGGTACACTTCTCCTTTCCAATCTTTCTCCCAGTCAATTTCATTCAAGCAATTAGTGTGTTTCTTGTATAAATGTCAGACAACAGGAAACTTAAAAGCATGTGCGGTGAAACCGGCAGTAGCCTCTAGGAATGAAGCAAGCGCCGGCAGAGATACCGGAAGTGTGGCACTGTGATGCAGCATCTCGTTCCCTCGAGGAACCATGGTTACATACGTAACCTGAGACGTTCCTCTTCAAGAACTCGAGCTGCGTCATAAAACGCTTTGGGAACGAGAATGCCCACGCCGCCAGTCTTACAAATCTCTGCCTAGTGTGGGAAACTACACGGCTAGGGCGAGAGAACAGAAGAGCCTGGAGTGGCTTGCATATCTAGTCCATAGAACCTGACAAAGGTTAAGGGCATGGACCAACCTGCAGCATCACAGATGTCTCTCATAGAGACACCCACTAAGAAGGCCTTGGAGGCCAGTACACCTCTGGTGGAGTGAGCCTTGACCCCCAGGGGAGAGGGGAGACCAGAGGACTCATAAGCTATAGAAAGGGCATCTACTATCCACCGACTGAGGGTCTGTTAAGTAGTGGGGAGACCTCTCTTAGGGGGACCATAGCAAACAAATAACTGGTCTGCCTTTCTCCATAGGGCAGCTCTGTGGACATACAATTAAGCTTCTTCTGGTCTGGCTCCCTGAAGGGAGGAGGACTAAAGGCCTGGAGTATGACAGGCTGTGGTGTAGAAGAGGGGACCATAGGAACATACCCCACTCGAGGGTAAAGAAAAGTTTTGGCCAGACCGGGCGCAAAGTCTATACAGAACGGGGCCACAGACAGGGCCTGTAGGTCCCCAACTCTCTTAAGAGAAGATATTGGCAGCAGAAAAGCAGTCTTTATAGTGAGGTGGTGATTGAAGATCTCCTCGATAGGCTTGAAGGGAGGCCTACAAAGAGCTTCCAGCACCACAACCAGGTCCCATGTGGGGACACGAGAACGTACCAGAGGCCTCAGCCTCAGCACACCATGGAGGAAACGTGTAACCAGGGGGAGTCTGCCCACTGACTGGCCACAGAGAGGGGCGTGGTAGGCTGCAATGGCCACCACGTAGACCTTTAGGGTGGAGTGGGTCAACCCTGCGGAGAAACGTGCCTGCAGAAACTCCAGCACTGTACCAACCAGGCAGTTAACTGGGTTGAGCTGGCGGTCTCTGCACCAAGAAGTGAAAAGTTTTAACCTCAAGGCATACAGATTCCTCGTAGAGGGAGCTCTGGATTGGAGGACGGTCTTAACAACCTCGGTTGAGAGACCGGAAGCTACGAGTTGTGCCCCCTCAGAGGCCACACCAATAACTTCCTCAGCTCCGGGTGGGGGTGGAATATAGTGCCCTCCGCCTGTGAGAGGAGATCCCTCCTGATGGAAATCTCACATGAAGAGCCGTCGAGGAGGGAAATCAGATCCAAGAACCATATTCGGCCCGGCCAGAACGGGGCTATTAGCAGCAGCAGGACCCCGTGCCAGCGCACTCTCTCCAGAACTCCCAGGAGCAGAGTGATCGGGGAAAAGCGTACAGACGAATCCTCTGCGACGTCTGTACCATGGCATCCAGCCCCAGTGGAGCTGGATGAGTCAGAGAGAACCAGAGGGGACAGTGTGATGTCTCCTGAGTCGCAAACAGGTCCACCTAAGCCTGGTCAAAAACTCTCCAAATCTGCTTCACAACCTCCACGGTAGGCCAAAAGGTATCACGTTGGACACAGCTGCCATCAGACCCAGCAGTCTTTGAAACTGCTTGACAGTGAGTGACTGGCCTTCTCTCACTCTCGCGACTGTGGCGAGGATTGACTCTGTCCGAGCAGGTGACATTCTTGCCTGCATCATGGTCGAATCCCACACCACGCCCAGATAAGTGGTCCTCTGTAATGGAGAAAGCACACTTTTCTTGGCGTTTAGTCTTAACCCCAGCTCTTTCATATGGGCGAGAACGACATCTCGATGTTGAACCACCATCTGCTCTGATTGAGCTAAAATCAACCAATTGTCGATATAGTTCAGTATGCAGATGCCCTGGAGTCACAGTGGAGCCAGAGCTGCATCCACACACTTCTTGAAAGTGCAGGGTGAGAGTGCAAGGCCGAAGCAAAGGACCCGATATTGGTACGCTTTGCCCACAAAAGCGAACCTCAGGAACTTCCTGTGAGTGGGAAGAATGGAGACATGGAAGTATGCGTCTTTTAGATCGTGACAAACCAGTCCTGGGACTAGCTGTTCTAGAGACCTCCACGGAGGTGGCGAGCCTCTCAGCTCCGTTTGTTTCCAGGCGGTAACTGAGAGTGGTGCTCACTGGAGACCGCTGTGCCCTGTAACTCCGGCAGGGTTGGCAAGACGATCTCCTGAGGGCACTGAGGCGAGACGGACACCGTGTAATGCAGTGTAACCCACTGCACCCCAGAGGGGACTGCCCTCATAAGCCCTCTCTTAGCCTTAAGGCAGTCTGCAGATCCGGTTTAGGCTTAGAGGCCCCCGATCCAGAGCGCCGGTTCGACCCATGGTCCCGAGACCATTGGGCAGCCTCCGGAATTAGAGAGCGATGAGGGAGGAACCGCTGGAACGACGTCGCCTGCTTACGAGCCTCCTGGTACCTGTTAACGATGGCATTAAAGGCGTCGCCGAACAGGCCCGACGACACAAGCGGGGTGTCCATGAGGCAGACCCTGTCTTTGTCCCTCATATCGGACAGGGTCAGCCACAAATGTCTCTCCGCAGCCACCATAGCTGCCATGGACCGACCAATGGCACAGAATCTCTTGGCTTTAGCCCCTCAGAACTTGTGTTTGGCCATACAGTTCGTTGGCCTCTGAAGTTGTTAAGCGAACAATTGTTGGATCAAAGTTCTAAACCCATTCCGGTAGACGATTATGTCACTTCGATCCGGGAGAGGTTGCACAAAGCCCAAAGTCTAGCCAAACTTCATCTTTCCACTGCCCAAACTAAGATGAAGGCGCGTTTTGACAAAAGAGCTGTGAAAAACGAGCCGCTTAAACTCCCTGGTGATTCTGTGTTGGTTCTACTTCCAACCCCTGGTTCCATTTCCCATGCAAAATTCTCTGGTCCGTACCTGGTTGAAAGGAAGTTAAATGAGACAAACTTTCTTGTAGCTACTCCTGATAGGAAATGCAAGAGCCGTGTGTGTCATGTAAACCGGCTTAAAACTTATGTAGACAGAACTCACTTGGGACTGACTGCAGATCAGTCTGAGTGTTCACCGCTGCCTGCTGCTATTGCCACTGTGGGTGTAGTGGCAAATTATTCCTTGGAGGAGGATGGCTTAATGAGCTATGACATTCCGGTTTCCTCTACTCGTCTGAAGAATTCTTCTGTTATGCAAAATCTTTCACAATTTCTTTGCCATCTGTCTGGTGAACAGTCTGAAGATTTAATCAAATTACTGTATGCTTTTCCCACCCTATTTAATGATGTGCCAGGCAGAACAACCGTGTGGGTGCACGACATTGATGTTGTTGATGTAGCACCTATAAAACAACATCCTTACAGGGTAAATCCACAGAAGCAGGCGATCAGGCAGACAGAGGTTGAGTATATGCTGCATCATGGAATTGCTACGCCCAGCCATAGTGTTCCCAGTTGAGCTTGCCTGTTCCAAAGCCTGATAATAGCTTTCGGTTTTGCATTGATTACCGGAAGATCAGCAGAGTAACTCTAATCCTATTATTGTGTACACTGACCATAATCCTTTGGTGTTCCTTTCCCGGATGTCAGGTTCCAACCAGCGATTACTACGGTGGTCTCTCGCTGTCCAAGGATATAATCTGGACATCCAGTTTGTGTTTAGTTTTTTTTCAGGTGCTTTTGACATTTTGTTGGGAGGGACAAACAACACTAAATAAGACTCACAAACGAAAATGGTACAGACACACACAGAGCGTTTGCTGAAAGACAGAAGGGTAATAGCGGTTTCACCGCATGTGCTTTTTTGCTTCCTGGTCTCTGACGTCACCCCCCTATGACATCTTGGCCATCCATTGGTCTGATTAAACACATGATTCAGAGTCGGTCACGCTGAAGGTGTTCCCAAAGCATTTTACGATGCAGTGTATCTTGGATTTCAACTCCACTTTGCACAACACTATTCACTTTCTTTATAACGCCAAAGTAAATAACTACAGCTCTATTCATTCGAGAGGCAGACACAATATCATAACCGTCAGCCTTCCCAACAGCCAAGGCACAATCTTCAACCAAACTATTAACTTTGATGCCATGCCTGCTTGAATGTTGGTCAAAACTTTGATCGGGCGCCACCATAGTCACCTATGTTGATAGCCTACGGCGTCCTCTCACTTTATACTTCACACAATAATTATTCCTCTACAAAATTATACCAAAACTTTAAGACAATCAACACTAAAACACTGTGGGAAAAGCAGGAATAAAGAGAAAAAAGTTCCCTCTCACCACAACAGAGTTCTCACTCACACGTTCCTCTCAACACTCAATCCGCACATGCGCATGAAACAAAAAAGAGAGAGAGAGAGTAAGTGAGCTCTGTTGAACATTAGAGGTTGTTGTAGGAGATGGAGATGTGTGTGATCTGAAGAAACTGCAAGACAAAAAAAATTGAATTACAATTATATTACAAAAAGTTTTTAAAAGCATGGTGAGTGTTGTGTTACTGTGCTTTAACTAAAATAACATTACCACAGTAAAACTACAGTTACTATGGTAAAAATATGCTAAGTGTGGTAGTCACTGGGCATTTACTAATATGATCAAGCTACAGCACTGTTAAAATCACATTCATTCAGTAGCTTTTGCAACTGATTTGTAAAGAAATCATCAAACTGCTCTTACAAATTAATTTCCGACAATCAGAGTGGAACCTAAAAAAAAACATAAAATAAAATAATTAACACACCTGGATAACGACGTTTGGTGAATTGATGAGTCACGCCTCCTTTTTTAATTGGTAACGATGGTAATGACAGTCAAAGGTAATTTGATGACGACACACTTGACAAAGGAGACTGGTATCATTTATAAGGCTGCTTGGTTTTAAAACCTAACATATTGGTTGTAATCCGCTGCTTGAACAAACGACCTTTGGGGTCTCAGACCAAATGATCAATACAGTCAACAGGTGTGAGAGAAACGGGCAGAATTGTGGGCCAGTGCATGTTATCAGTCATCTATGTGTGGTCTATTAAACTCTGGTTTGGTGTCTCTGATGGGTTCTTAAAACAGAAAGCTGCTGGCTGTCCAAGCTCATGTTCAGTTATGTTCAGCTCTGTCACTGGTTCATTGTTTGCTGTGCAGCTGATGCTGATGTAAAGATGTCTCTGCTGCCTCTGGTGGTGCTGCTGTGTCATTACATGTTGAATGTTTAATAACTTCTGAGTTCTTAATATATTGAAATGAATGTGATAAAATAAATGAAGGCAAAGACATTCTGAAGATATAAAATTCAGATGAGATCACTGATCAGTACAATAGTGTTTTTAGATTATGTCTGGTCAGTCACTGGTATGTTTTTCAATATTTCAACTGTTGAATCAACTACAGTAAGTTATCATTTGTTTATTAAACATTATTTCTGGGATCAATATATAGGATATTAATATTATATTAATCCCTCTATGTTAAATTTTCCCAAATGGACAGATACAATCAGTTGCGAGTGCTAATTAATGCATTAGTATAAAAGGATTTCATATGAAGGGTTAATGAGAGAGTAAAGGCTTGCATTAATTAGTAAAATTAAGATTAATTTAACATTATCATGATACCATGGTAATATCATGTTTTTGGATCCTAACATGATCATAATATCATGGTGTTTTTTTATATTTTTTTTATTTGTATTAGGTACCATAAAGTCCCATGTACATACCATGGTATATGAATATAGTAATCATGCTGATCTATGATACACAGTATATCAAGGTATTACTAGCTGATGTACTATAATATCACAAAACATTCTGTAGAGGAGCCACTACCTTGATATTAACGTTACCATAGTTTAGTTTTTTGATAATATTTTACAGGCAATTTCACTTTGTCAGGTGGAGATGAAAGGGAAAAAAGGCATGAATATTTATGAAGAATTGAACATAAATCTTTTATTGAACAAGCATCATATATTTACATTACAAATATCTAAATAAAACATTTTAAAAACTAATAATAAAAATAGTAGTCATTATTTTAATCAATATTTTATATTATTATACAATCAAATCATTATTTTAATCTTGTATTTCATATTAGGAGTGTAAATTCATTTATTATAATTGACAGGTGTGATGATCAGCGGGCTTGAGTTTTTACCTCCATCATTTGTGCATGGGCTAAATAATGGATAGAGTTTTTCAGTGAAAGACTGACCAGTGAAAGAGTAGATATGAGAGCTGGACTCCACATCATAAAAACAGACCAGACCCTCCTCATAATCCACAAACACACCGACCCGCTGTGGTTTCACTCTCAGAGACAGAGAGACACGAGGATCATCACAGGCTTTATATTCATTTCCATTCCTCAGCCACACAGTCCATTGTCCATTACTGGGACTCACTGTGATCATTCCCTTCCTGTTAATGGATTCTCTGGCCACTCCTAAATCCCATTTAGTCTTTTCTTTCACCTGCACCTCAAAATAAAATCTCCCTGATGAGAATCCCTCCTTTCCCAGGACATTTACACACAAGTCAAATCTCTCTGGTTTGTCTGGGAGTTTCTGATCAATGTCTCCATCTCTCACTTGTTTTTCATCATCAGACAGGATGAGATCAGGATGAGCTGTATCGGGATCCAGAGTCACATTCACTGAGAAAACAGAATATCAATCACATCTTCGCAATACATATAGTTTGTGATGCTGATGTTTTTTAATATATATATTTAATCCAGTGTGTAATAAGATTGTAGTGCAGTAATGAAGCTGTGAGTGAATGAATGAATGTAAACTAGTGTAGTGCAGACAGCTCACTGTACCTGCGTACTGCTGCATCCACTTCAGCTCTGTAGAGACTAATGACAATAAAACATCAGCAGATCCTAACGTTATATTTAAAGAACTGAGTACATCATCATGTTAATATCTGATCAATGTGTGTATTGATGTACCAGTTAGTGTGAGTTTCTCATCTATAGTGTCCTTCAGTTGAGTCAGATCTCTCCTCAAAGTCTCCAGACTCTCATGAGTCTTCATACTGATCTCAGACAAGTTCCTGGTGTTTCTAGAGCTGCACAGGGATGTGTAAACCTACAGCAGGAGAGAGGAGAAATCCTTCAGCATGGGGAGTGTTATGGTGTGATATCCTGCATTATCATTGATCAGAGAGATCATGTTGACTGACCTGTAGGAAGTGGAGGAGATCTTCAGTGTGTGAGAGCTGCTCCAGCTTAGTGTTTCTCATTTTTAGCTCAGTGATCTCCTGCTCCAGCTCTTCAATCAGCTCTTCCTCCTGTTTCTCTGCTGCTTTCTGCTGCTCCTCCATCATCTCCAGCAGTTCAGTCTGATATCTCTCAATGGAGCGGATGAGACCAGTGAAGAGCTCGACATGAGCTGCTTTCTTCTTCTCAATGTTTCTCTGGTCAACCAGAAGTAAAAAAAAAAATATTAGCAGTGTTTACTAAGTCAACAATCAGTGTTACTGTTGCTCATACTTCAGTGTTTTTCAAAATTTTCAAAAAAGGGTTTCAAAATTTCTCAACTGAAGTATAAACTTCATTCTGCACCGTTTGCACTGAATGATTCCTCAGGCCATGTGTTTTTCAATAATGTTGAGGAAAGGTGTGATATTACTTTAGTGATCAGGTAATCACAGCCATGTTGATATTCAGACCAACAGCGTGATTGCAAGTGTGCAACAATAAAATAGTTAATATTAAGTAACTTACATTTTAGACAAATTATTGTCAGTTGCCTTGTTTGTATTTGTTTCGACCTCCAAAAATACTAGATTCAAACAAAACTGCAACAAACTGTAATGGTGATTCATTCCTGTTTTAAAATTAATAATTTGAGTAAATGAAACAAAATCAACAATTTAGCCATAAAGATGGTCATTTGTCGCCATCTACTGGTGTAACAGTGTAATCTTCATATACAGGGTTGTAGGGTATCAGAGTGAATCAGACATTTTAAGATTCGATCAAGAACATGGTTGAACCCCCAAAGAGCCAAATTCCACAAAGAGGCCCTTTATGATGTTAGACCCCATCATAAACCTGTCCAAAATACCCTGGCGCAACGAGTCTGAAGCACAGACAAAGAACACTTATTGACAATTGTTAAATTTAGGTTTGGGTTAAACCAAGATTAATGGTCAAAGAGATGCACAGCCTGACCATCACATGTAAATCCATAATAGAAATCATGAGCTACATACTTCCTTGGACTAGTTTCACCCACCCAGGACAAAGACCAGGTTCCTTCTAGACCTTTTGACCATATTCATGTTTAATATGTGTCTGCTTCAGTCTTCTTGCTTGAAACGTTTCTTCCAATCAATTCTTCAAAATTCTACTCTGCAAGAGCAGGAAAATTCTGACCATGTGACTGATAATATAACATGTTGATTTATGTATTGGGAGGAGAAACATCGCAACACCCCCAGCTAAGACAGTGTCTAATTGGTCATGAAACTATTTGGGGTGTGTCAAAAAGCCCAGTTTAAATACTCAGGACACCATCAAATTATATTTTTTAGCTTTTCGTTTTTTTGTCATAGCTTTTAGCTTTTTAGTCATGCTTTTATTCATCGCTTTTGCCGTTCTTTGAGCACCATTCCAGCGTGCTTGGGCCTGCACACCCGCTGCTACTTGTCACGATGAGAAGAAAACGTCTCAGGTTACGTATGCCTCCAAAAGCAAACCTCAGGAACTTCCGATGAGGAAGGATGGAGATAAGGGCATCTTATGATAGATCGTGACACACCAGTCCTCGGACTTGGTCTGTGCAAGCGTGCTGAACTTCAGTCCCCTGACTGAGCGGTTCAAAAAATGCAGATCTAAAATAGGACGCAACACCTCATCCTTCCTCGGAACAGTGAAGTACCGGCTGTAGGACCCGGACTCTGCAACGGGAGGAGGGACCACCTCAATGGCCTCCGTCCTCGGAGAGTGTCTATTCCATTCCCAGAGTTCCATTACCAGAGTCTGCTCGGGGCCCACCAGGGTGGAAAGGTCCCCGTTGAATTGAGGAAGAAGAGATACAAACTGGATTCTGTGGCCTCTCACTACAGTGTCCAGGACCCACTGAGACACATTTGGCAGTAGTTTTCACGCTGCCACATAGTCTACTAAGGGAATCAGCCTCTCGAGACTGATCTCTGGTGTCATCAGAGCAGTTAGCTTGGTGCCCTGAAGCGGCACACCGGCAGGAGATGGCCGAACTAGCGGCTCTGGAAACCTCCCAGGAGGTCGCGAGCCTCTTAGCACCGCTACGTTTCTGGGCGGTAACTGAGAGAACACCGGCAGGGTTGGCAGATCAATCTCCTGAGGGCACTGAGGAGAGACGGGCACCATGTAATGCGGTGTATACCGCTCTTCCCCAGAGGGGCCTGCCCTCTGAGGTCCTGAGCCACAGCATCAGGACTCTCATAGCTGAAGTCCCCTAAAACGTCTGTCCTCAGACCCACGTCGTCTGCTAGGAAGACTAGACCAGGTCCTGCTCAGGGCAGGACCCCATGAAGTACACTTGGCAGGGACTCCCATACCGCCATGTGACCTCGTAGGGGAACCAGTCTCATGAGACTGGCCTCTGGTGCACCTAGAGCCACTAGCTCGGTGCCCTGAAGTGGCGGACCGGCAGGGGACGACCGTACTAGCTGCTCTAGGGACTTCCATAGAGGTCGCGAGCCTCTTAGCACCGCTATGTTTCCGGGCGGTAACTGAGAGAAGTGCTCGCGGGAGACCGCTGCGCCCTGGAACACCGGCAGGGTTGGCAGATCGATCCTGAGGAGGGCCCAGAGCCCTGAGGAGAGACGGGCACCGTGTAATGCGGTGTACACCGCTCTTCCCCAGAGGGAGCTGGCCCTCAAAAAGTAAGCCTTATGCGTCAGGACGTTCTGACAAAGGCTCTCCAGCGAAAACTAACAAGAAGTTTCCACTAGAGGTCTTCGGCCTGGGAGCGCCACTCTGACTCTAGCGTCAGTGGAGTACAAGAAGTGACACCCCACGGCGCGAGGGGCTGGAACACGGTAGGGTTGGGACTGCTCCGCCCAGCAGCCCCTGACCGCCTCAACCTCCTCAGAGGAAGAGAGGTAAACACGTGTTTTCACTCGAGAAATTACAACCCAGGAGCCCCTGTACATCTAACTGTCATAGTCAGATAAATATTTCAATTTATTCCTCAAAATTAAAAGTAGTCAATAACCAGACGAGTAAACAAGGTCTGGTGTAGAAAGATTCACATCAAAACAAAACAAAGAAATATACACGTTGCCTCAGCAGTGCGCTCTTTTTTTTTTTTGGCACTCAGTCAAACAACCAACATCAATCTCCTCAGAGAAAGATGAATGCTGCAGCGAGCTCCGCCTCAGAGGGGGAAGAAACCGCAGCGCGGGCTTTCAAGCCTCGAGAACGAGCTCTAGATCTAGTGAACACGGGTGGAGATAGGACGAGCCGTCTCCAACCCGTTCGCCAGATCATGTGCGATTCCCATGATCTCGGTCGACGCCATGCCTCAGCAGCAGCTGGAACGCAACCACGAGATCGCATGCACGGACACACTCCTCGGATCGTGCCCGGCGAGAGCGGAGCGCTTAACAGCGAGAAAAGCACAATCAGCTCCCCGAGAGCCGACGCGAGCTCCACTCCTCATTAAAGCTGCTCATTATATTATCAGGCATAATACGCTTGTGTAACTGTTGCTTGTGTAACTGATGCTTGTACAACTGGCGAGCTCATCGACGCCTTCCACATCAATCTCCTCAGAGAAAGACAGGCAGAGCGTCGAGCCCTCTCACCGGGGAGAAAGTACCGCAAACGCGGGCTTCCGAAACCCCGAGAGCGGGCGCCGGATCTGGTGGTTAAGGAAGAAGATAGGGACTTGCCCTTCTACATTCCTTCCACCGGATCCGAAAGCGAAACCCGCGAGCACAACCACTGCTCCGCCTCGGCGAAAGCGGGGCTGGCACTGCGGGAAATGCCAGTGAAGGCTCCCTCCTCAAAGAGAGCCTTCTGAGAGTGAGGTAAAATGCTCGCATCGCAGCCGTCAACTCCCTCGAGAGCTGATTCTGCACGCTTCACTCTCAAGCAGACAACAAACAAACTGCGTGTGTCCCTACCCTTTTTTTTTTTTTTTTGCGGGCAGGGAAAACACACAGCCTGAACGCTGCCTGCTCTCGCCCCAAAACTTCTCTTGATTGAAGCTTTGACAAATGGAGCTTATCAGTGGACAAACAACACTAAATAAGACTCACAAACAGATAGCGACTGACACACACACAGAGCGCTTGCTGAAGACAGAAGGCTAAATGCCGGTTTCATGTTTTTAAGCTTCCTGGTCTCTGATGTCATCCGCCTATGACGTCTTGCCCTTCCATTGGTCTGATTACACACATGATTCAGAGCCGGTCTCGCTGAAGGCGTTCCCCAAAGGCATTCCTCGGTGATCAGCTGTAAAACAGTGATTCTGTCCAAATTCCCTTTAAAATCTTAAATGATTCCCTTTGAGCTAAATTGACCTGTTATCCTTACAGGGTGCTTCTTAATACTTCATAGGGCTCTCCTAGGCCCGGTTCTACGGGGGTGCTAAGCACCCTCAAATTAAATCAAAAGCACCCTCAGTTAAAGTTTTATTAATAGCATTTTATTGTAGAATTGACAAACTATCCAGTGCGTTGTGGTTTGCGCTTTGGAGATTGATTGCTGTTTCAATGTGTTTTCGCAGCGTTGAGCAATGTAGCCAATCACAGACATATCTGTTGATTTCTTGAATCAGAGGCATTTATAACACGCTTCAAATAATCAAACGACAGAATTGTTTTTATTTTTGCGATATTTCTTAACTGAAAATATCCCGCCTTTACCACAGAGTTCACTTGCTTATTAAATTTAAGCTCTGATTCGAAGACCACTGCCAGTTTGAATTCGTTAGACTTTACCTTGCAGTTCAGTTGTTGGCATTTGTCAACAGATATTGTAACCTTGGATAATTTGATTGATCTAATTCTATTAGAACAGTATAAAAATACACTTTCTGACACAGTTGCCACGTATATTACAGAGCGTGGTGTTAAAACTGCATCTCAGGCGACTGTTCTGGTTAATGAGTGGGAACTCATACACAAGTCTCGAGCGTTCAGAACTGAACGTCCCTCTCAGTCTCACGTGAACCCTCCAACGGTGAATGGTATCTAGCAGAACCAAGTAAAGCATCCCCTTCGGAGCCCTTCAAGTATATTTGATTCTCCTTGTAACTACTGCTTGGAAAAAGAGCACTGGAAAGCAAGCTGCCCCGCACTTAGAGCAAAGAGTTCAATGGTGCAATTCCCTAGAAATTCCTTTTCCGTGAAGCCCGCGGCCCCTGTGCCCGCCTCGGCTGTTGTTTCGACTGGAGCGCCCGTGGTCGCATCCGCGTATATGACAAAACGCCAGGGAACACTTGAACCGTTTATGTCTGATAGTTTGGTATCGCTTCCAGGTAGCCATCACAAAATGGCAGAGATGTGCCATGTGATCGCCGGCCTTAGCCTCCGCGACAGGTCTTGCCAATAGGGTGTCGCTCCGCCTCACTGAGTGTAACCAGGACACCTTTATACCCAGGCACACCTGTGCACCGGTGTGCCCAATTCACCTGATTACCCCCGTAAATGCCTGTAGAGTGAACACCAAAACACAGCTGAAGGAGTGACGAATACAGCGGCTGTGACAAACGGCACAAATATGTATGTGTGTGTGTGTGTCAGGGCTCATAAAATCGCTAACCTGACGTCCCCGGGCTATTGTGTTTTCCAGTCGGGCTACCAAAATGTATCACCGCCCTGCCCGATGGGCTATCTTGAATAGTGATATAAAATTCCTAACGGGATTTGCGTTGTTCACTCGCTTGTAGGGGTGAAACAGATCGTAGTTTATCGTTTGCACTTGTTTCTAAGTCTTGCTGATTTATTTTTTTGCAGTCTTTGCTGATTTATTTTTATTTTCAATAATTGTCTCTGCAAGTATTCTCATAAAAGCAGTCGGTTATGTCTTAAATGTACAGTATGGAATTTTTGGCCACCAGGGGTCACTCAATCAAAATAATAACAAAAGACGTACTTTGATGACGTCAGGAAATAGCGTGGGCTCATGGGAGTTGTTGTTACTGTCAATGCCAACCAGCCATCTAGCATCTCCAGCAGAAAACATGTTCACTGACGAGGTAATGTATTGTTATTTGTATTATATTTCTATTCTTGTTACGTTTAGTTATGGCTATTCACTTCATGAAATGCCATTCTAATGAAATTGCCGCGAAGTAACGTTAGCTAATAAAACTGAATGGATGCATACCTTTTTATTAGAATGCAAGCGAGTTCGGCATCTCTTTGTAGATTCAGCTTGTCACGAAGCTCTCTCCATCTTGGAAATGCAACTCCAATATTTACCTTTGTCTTGTTTCTTCTCTTGTCCCAAAACCTTCTCGGGTCATTTATTTCACCCGTTCGTTTGCGCTTCACAGAACGTGCAGGCAAAGCATAATCATGATCCATAACTAACGTAAGTGATTGATTGAGGTATAAATACTAATATAAACAATATAGATATAAAATATAATAATCTCGATCGAGGCTAGCTACTACTTTTTCTTCTTCGTCTGTTCTTAGCTTCTGTTGGCTGTGTTCACCTTTGTATTTGGCGGTTCCGCCGTGTTCCGCAGGAAGTTAGAGAAACTAGAGAGGTCAAAGGTTATATGACGCCATAGACGGGTGACAAAACGGAAATAAAGAAACATGCCGTGTCTTATAATTAAACTATAATTTTCTCCGGATTTGAAAGTTTGTGGAAACTGTCGAGATAATGTAAGTACACAACTAAAAAAAATATATAACATAGATATAGTGATTTCTGCTATTTTTAAAGCAGAAAAATTACATATTGTGCCTTTAAGTGAGCGTATACAGTGGAGAAAGAAATCTCCTGTGCATCATTATATTGGATCCGTGCATTCGGTCTTAAAGGAGAAGCAGCCTATAAATACCTGCTTTTCCATTAGCGCCACCTGCTGTCAGAGAGTGACCTTTGTCTCATTCACAAAGCTAAATTCAGACAATTCTGTTTTTGCTTTAAATTTTGAAATTATGCAATCCAAATAACATGTATTTAGCTTTTTTTTTGGGTAGTAATTCAAATGCAGTGTTTGCTTCTGATTTTAAAAAGAGCAAAGCAAAAGCATTTGTTTATATGATGAGATTTATTTTAGTTGTATAATTTTTTATTTGATTTGGGATTTGTTTTATTTGTTTGTTTTTGTTTTGGGAAGTTAGTTTTATTATTTAACACTTTCATTTTTACAAAGAAATATGCAGCGTTTAGTATGAAAAATAATAAAAAGGAAACCTTTTCATAATAAAAGGAAACCTTTTCATTTATAATTTGTCTTAAATCTCATTTTGTAAAAAAGTAAATATATAAATAAATTGTAGGAAAATTGTATTGTGTAATCTGTATCGTGAATTTTATTGCATTGTAAGTTTAGTGAACTGTTACATCCCTATATGTAACTAGTTTTTGCTGATCATGCTAATTTGTCCACAGTAAAGTTTAGCCAATGTCTTTTTTATTCAGGCTAGTTAAATTCATTTTAGGCTACCAAAACCTGAAGAATACCAGGGATTTTGACATTTTGCGAGCCCTGTGTGTACATACATACATACATATATATATATATATATATATATATATATATATATATATATATATATATATATATATATATATATATACACACACACAAATTTGAAATCGGAAATTTAACACTAATAGAGTTAAATTTAACACTTTGTAAGTGTATATATGGATACCACCACACGAGTGTTAAAGTAACATAAAGTTAAAGTAACAAGTTGATATTTCCAACACTATTATGGTGATAAAATTTAATACTATTAGAGTTAAATAACACTGAAATAAGTGTTTTAAACACAACAACAACAAAACACACACACATATACATATACATATATATACATATACATATATATATACATAAAAAAAAAAAAAAAAAAAAAAAAAAAAAAAAAAAAAAAAAAAAAAAAAAAACATGTATACATATACATACATACACACACACATGTATACATATACATACATATATATGAAAAAATAAACAAAAAAACATATATATATAGAGAGAGAGAGAGAGAGAGAGAGAGAGAGAAATAGATAAATTAATCCACAAAACAATGCATGTTTACACATTTATTTTAACTGAAACATTGTAACTCTTTTTCACTGCACCAAAATGTCTTCACATTCAGTGTTTTAAATACATATAAAGAACATACTTTACAACAATTAAAACAATGTCAAAGCAAATCAGTGCAAAGGCACAAAAAACTTATTTGGTCCATATGTATTCTCAATTTAATCAGGTTTATAGTGCTTACATTTATCTGCTTAAACAACAGCATCTCATTCATTACCATCAACCATGAATGCAGGGCCGTACTTAGCTGATTCGGGGCCTGGTGCGAAGTAGGGAGCGTTCCCGGGTTGGGGGAGGGGGGGCTCATTCAGTCCATTTACCCCTCAAGTGCGGGGCCCGGTGCGACAGCACCAGTTGCTCCCCCCTAAGGACGGCCCTGGCTGAATGTATGTTACTGATCACTGAACAAAGTCTGTGCCAATGGCGTTTGGACCTACATGGAGAAAGTAGTCTCTTTCTTTTTTTCAGGACGACAAGACGTGGTTCTCTGCAGTTTCCAGCTAAGCAAGATATCCACTCCCACTTGCAGCATCACAAAAGTGCTCCTGTAAAATTGGGGAGAAAAAAAACAATCATTTCACATCCATTTATCAAAAATATTATAAACAGGTGAAATATCAGAGACAAGTATCAATTACAATACAATAATAGTTCAAAGCATTTACCAAAAAATTCTGTCATAATTTTTTTTTTATCCTCATGTGGTTCCAAACCTGTATGACATACATGTCTTACATGGTGTCTGTAGAACGGCATGAGTATAAGTAAATAACAATTTAGGTGAACAATTAGTTTTAAGGGTTATTTCGCCCCAAAAAATATAAAAAAAGAAGTCAATTTATTTACCTGACTGTTGGCCTCTGTGCATGAATGTGCGTTCATGAGAATCTATTAGCAAAGCAATTCAATCTAACTCAACTAGGAAAAGCACACAAGTTGTGAACAATCAAGATTAATAAAAACATATATTGTATTTAATGCTATGTGCTTTTTTTCTCTGAGGTTAATACATCTGCTGTGCTCATTGCAACAGGAAGTTATCACGTTCATCTGTCAGCTGTCATTTTGACAGTCATAACAACCGAAGCTCCAGTCCAAAATCAGTGATAAAGATTCAACTCAGTGAAGAAAGTACACAGTTTTTTTGGGATGGCATTTCCATGCTTAGATTTTGTGTCACATTTTTATTAATCTTGATTTTTTTTTTCACAACTTTTGTGCAATTCAGAGTGAACTGAACTAATAGTGTCTCATGAACACACAGTCATACACAGACACCAACAATCAAGTCTGGATGTTTGTTAAATAATATGCAACATTTCAGTATGTTTCTCACTAAACCTTATTGTATACCCACAGAACACTTGGAATATACATCACATGATACATAAGACCACTCTATTATACTTTTGCTTCTGTTTTAAAAGCTTGATGTTAATCGCCATAGACTGACATTATATGGGCAAGCACATTCGGGACATTTTGTTTAAATCTCCTTTTGTGATATGACATAAGAGAAAATTCAAGGGTGAGTAGATGATTATTTAAATCTTTGGGTAAACTATAACCCTTTAAGGAAAATTTTCAAGTAAGTTATTTTCAAATATATACAAATGAATATATATGAAAATATATGAAATATGAAACATACACACATACATACGGAAAAATAACTCAAATCCAATATATTGACACATTATGAAAACTCATTAAATTAATGCTTAATATAATGACAAAATTTGGTCATGAGACATGCAAGAAACAGTTAACGTTACTGATATTGCTATTTTAGATTTGGCCCGTTTATAGTGGTTTGATTTGACATAAAATTTAATCTGTGAGAAATGTTTCAGATCGTCTAGGCACGCACAGTGTAACATGGAGTCGGAGACGTTCGGATCTATATGCAGTATGTTTAATAAGAATGGTCAGACAGGCAGAATTCAGGTAACAGCGTCAAGTGTGTCAAGGGATATCCAGAAACAATAACAATACCAGGAAGAGGTCGGAGCAGGCAGCAGAGAATCACAGTCGGTATAAACAATCCAAAGTCAAACACAGAAGGAACCAACACTAGGAAACCACTCGGAAATGCCAGACAGAACTAAACAAGACTTCACCATGTGAGTGTGGATGAGTGCAACCTTTATAGTGTCACTGATAGGAAACAGGTGTGGTTCAATAATGGGTTCCAAGGCAGGGGTTTATGGGAAATGAAGTACAGGGTGTACTGTGTCGTGTGAAAGTCGGATGTGCAGTGGTGAATAAACGGATGTGCAGTGACAGGATCATGACACACAGCATACAAATATCATTACTAAATAATATTATTTTATGAAATACATATAGTAAATGAAGTAAAACACTTACTTTCGGTGTTTTCCTTGTTAAAACCAACTTCCCCGTCTGCTCCGCTTTGCGAGTGAAAGAAAATATCTCTCTGAGGAAAGTGTAGGAGCGCACAACATATTAATGTCTCTATAAATCAATATGATGTTATAAAATAGATATTTTAAATGAGGTAAAACGCTTACTTCTGGTCTTTCCTTTTTCTAACCCGCGTCTGCACCACGGTTTGCACTGCATAGCAATTCAAATCTGTGAGAGACGGTTAGGCTTGTTTAGGCGCGCACAGCATTTTAATATCACCATAAAGCAATATTATCTTATAAAATACATGTAGACGAGGTAAAACACTTACTTATGGTGTTTTCCTTGGATAAAAAAAACAGATTCCCCGTATTCTCCCCATCGTGAGTGGAAGAAAATATGCCTCTTGAGAAAAAAGTTTTGGAGTAAAGCACATAAATATCACTATAAATCAATATGATGTTATTAAACACACTTAATGTACTTTTTAGATTTCCCATTTAGAAAATAAATGATGTCCTCGTCTGTTCCGCATCGTGAGTGAAAGGAAATGTCCTTGAGAAACGTTTATGTGCACAAAGCAAATAAATGTCGTTATAAAACGATATATTACAAAACACATTTTATGAGTAAGATTATACACTTTATTTCGCCGTATTCCATCCTCATATGAGCCGCATCGCGAGCAAAGAAAATGGCCTCTGTGAAAAATATTTCAGATGGGTCAGGCGCGCACACGAGCAAATGTCCTGGATGTGACTATTAACACTCAGCAGTGTTAATCAAGGTAACTCCTCAACACTAGGATTTCAACACTGGATAATTTGCTGTGTGTATATATATATATATATATATATATATACAGTATAAATATATAGTATATAGTTAGAGCACCCTCACTAATTTAAGAAGCAGCCTCAGTGATTTGAGTCTGGAGCTGGGCCTGGTCTCTTCTGAAAGGGTTAAAGTGATGTACACTTTTCACTCCCATGATTCTCCTGCATGTTTAATTTGTGACATATCTTTTAAGAAGACACAGAAGTGTGTTCCAAGGAACCAGTTTTGGTCCCCTACACCCTTCATTCCTTCAAAACTGTCACTCTGGAGGGTAAACCCTTCAAAAAGTTCATGGCATAGGGATGAACCCTTCAGAATGGAACACAGCCACCCAACTAAACTAATGCAACTAAATGATACATAATAAATATTGAAATTAATTTCATTAAATTATTTTAAACACACTTTTCCGACTTCTGCTGAGTGTTTGATGTCTTGAATCTTCTTGATTCTGTCCTGGATCATCTGCTGCAGGTCTTTCTGTGTCTTAATCAGTTAATTCTATAGAGAGAACAACATAGACACATTTATCATAACAGAGATTAAACTTACAATATGTTTTTCATAATTAACTTTTATTTCACAACAGGAAATACAATCGAATTCCTAATAATATGAGCCCTTTAAAAGTATAACTTCTACCTTCTTCTCTTCACTCTCCTCTTCTATAGTAACAGTGTTGTGGTTCTTGTGGTCTTTCACAGAGCAGACTGAACACACACATGTCTGATCATCTCTACAGAACAGATGCAGAGGTTTCTCATGTTTCTGACATATATAGTCCTCCAGATTACTCACAGGATCCATCAGTATGTGTTTCTTCAAACCTGTCACTCTCAAATGAGGCTCCAGGTGAGTTTCACAGTAAGAGGTCTGACACACCAGACACGACTTCAGGGCTTTCAGCTTTCTTTCCTCACAGATGTCACACAGAACTTCAGGCTTTTTCTCAGGACTTTTGTTTTTATAGTGATCTACGAGCTCTCTGAGTGTGGTATTAATCTTGAGATCAGGTCTTTGCTTGAATGTTTCTTTACAGTATGGACAGCTGCAGGTCTGGCTGTTGTCCCAGTGTTCATTCAGACAGGTCTTGCAGAAGTTGTGTCCACATGGAGTGCTGACTGGATCAGTGAACACATCCAGACATTTAGAGCACTGAAGCTCCTCAGTCAGTGTACCACTGGAGGATGACATGACTGGAAAGAGACATTATTTAGGATAAGTATGAACTCCAATAATACAAACCCTATTCCAAAAAAGTTGGAACACTGTACAAATTGTGAGTAAAAAAAGGAATGGAATAGTTTACAAATTTCATAAACTTATATTTCATTCACAATAGAATATAGATAATAGTGTTGTAGCGGTACCAAAATTTCAGTATTCGGTACCGATACCAGTGAAAATCCACGGTTCTCGGTACCAATTTCGGTACCAAAACAAAACACAAAAATATTGTTAAATAAAGGGGATTTGCTATTAAAATTAAAACATGGAAGAAATATTGTGTGATTTATTTCTTTAAAAAATAAAGTTTTATTAATTTTTTAAACAGTAGTAGCAGTATCAAATACATTCTACTAAATAATAGTAATATTTCTAGCACAATGCCTTTATGTAAAAATGAACTTTTATTTTGACTGGTTGCAGTGTTTCCCACAGCCTTACACTCCCCTGCCCCCATATATGCATATATATGCAAATTCATTTTCTGTCAGCAGGAGGTGCTTTTAGATCGGGAGAGATACAGGATTCTCTGGTAATGGCTGCAAAGCAGCGCTGAGCTCACAAACGCTGCCTTATCAAGCATTACATGCAAAATTAAGTGAAAATGAAATCGAAAATTTTCTAAATACAGTCGGTTTCCTTCTGAAAATTATACAGTGATATAAAAACACCCGGATCGGTTTTTGATTTTGAAACGTGCAGTGCTCATGTTTATTCAATGAAGTCAAAGCCTTTTGGAAAATCTATTTGTGGCGGTCAGTTTTGATATTGTAATAAATCAATGTGTGGGTTGCCGTGAATACCTTTAAATTGACACTGGTTTTACTCAAATGAAACGGTAAAATGCTTGTGAACAGTTCTGGTGATGTTGTTTATGTATTTATGTCCTCATTGAGACGGCAGATGCTGAAATTACTGCAAGCATCACACGCTTCAGTCTATGTAGTAAACAAACCCGCAGGTCTCTGCCATTCATTCATTCACACAGAGACGCACAGAACATGCAGGATTCATATTTCAACCAACTTTTGCGGCTTAACATTTACAGATACTGGTCCATATGGAGATTTGATTTGATTAATTTATGCTAACTTTGACAAATTCCGTGACTGACCATATTAAAATGTAAGTTTCATTTTCATGACTAGATTTTGAGATTCCGTACGCGTTTTCTGCTTCGCGGAAATCATAGCGCTGTATGCGTCAAGAACCGTGTTGACCGGGTACTCTGTACCACCGGTACTTAAAGAAACCTGGTACCATGACATTTTCATTTTTTTAGTACCGAAGTACCGGGTCTTTTGACAACACTAATAGATAACATATCAAATGTTGAAAGTGAGACATTTCGAAATGTCATGCCAAATATTGGCTCATTTCGGATTTCATGAGAGCTACACATTCCAAAAAAAGTTGGGACAGGTAGCAATAAGAGGCCGGAAAAGTTAAATATACATATAAGGAACAGCTGGAGGACCAATTTGTAACTTGTTAGGTCAATTGGCAACATGATTGGGTATAAAAAGAGCCTCTCAGAGTGGCAGTGTCTCTCAGAAGTCAAGATGGGCCGAGGATCACCAATTCCCCCAATGCTGCAGTGAAAAATAGTGGAGCGATATCAGAAAGGAGTTTCTCAAAAAAAAAAATGACAAAGAGTTTGAGGTTATCATCATCTACATGGCATAATATCATCCAAAGATTCAGAGAATCTGGAACAATCTCTGTGTGTAAGGGTCAAGGCCAGAAAACCATACTGGATGCCCGTGATCTTCGGGCCCTTAGACGGCACTGCATCACATACAGGAATGCTACTGTAATGGAAATCACAACAAAGGCTCAGGAATACTTCCAGAAAACATTGTCGGTGAACACAGTCCACCGTACCATTCGCCGTTGCCGACTAAAACTCTAGATTAAAAAAAGAAGACATATCTAAGAATGCTCCAGAAGCGCAGGTGTTTTCTCTAGGCCAAGGCTCATTTAAAATGGACTGTGGCAAAGTGGAAAACTGTTCTGTGGTCAGACGAATCAAAATTTGAAGTTCTTTTTGGAAAACTGGGACGCCATGTCATCCGGACTAAACAGGACAAGGACAACCCAAGTTGTTATCAGTGCTCAGTTCAGAAGCCTACATCTCTGATGGTATGGGGTTGCATGAGTGCGTGTGGCATGGGCAGCTTACACATCGGAAAAGGCACCATCAATGCTGAAAGGTATATCCAAGTTCTAGAACAACATATGGTCCCATCCAGACATCGTCTCTTTCAGGGAAGACCTTGCATTTTCCAACGTGACAATGTCAGACCACATACTGCATCAATTACAACATCATGGCTGCGTAGAAGAAGGATCCGGGTACTAAAATGGCCAGCCTGCAGTCCAGATCTTTCACCCATAGAAAACATTTGGCGCATCATAAAGAGGAAGATGCGACAAAGAAGACCTAAGACAGTTGAGCAACTAGAAGCCTGTATCAGACAACATTCCTATTCCTAAAATTGAGCAACTTGTCTCCTCAGTCCCCAGACGTTTGCAGACTGTTAGAAAAAGAAGAGCTTTCCAATATGCGCACCACCGAGTGACTTCTGTACTTCCCGGTCAGAGAGCACCTGTCCATCAAAAGCTCAATATCCAATCAGAGTAGATCACTGTTAAGCCCGCCCCCACGAGAGGTTTGTGTCACAACACCAAACGAAAAACTGCGAAACGTAAGCGAAATCTGTGGCAATGCATTCAGAATCCATGATTAGCGAAAAGGAATCTTTGAAAAACATTAACAAAGAATGAAGCATATTCGAAGAGCCTGTTAAATTTGTGCGACTGAGTTCATTTTTTTCATTTTCATTGTGTTTTTCTTCTTTTGTAATGGCATATTTTTGATAGTTTGTGAAAAAGTCACACACATTTTCAAAAAACTAACCTCAAAAACATTAAACCAAAAATAAATCTACACACCAGCAGATGACATTGCACCCCAAATCATCACAGACTGTGGAAACTTAACACTGGACTTAGAGCAACTTGGGCTATGAGCTTCTCCACCCTTCCTCCAGACTCTAGGACCTTAGTTTCCAAATGAAATACAAAACTTGCTCTCATCTGAAAAGAGGACTTTGGACCACTAAGCAACAGTCCAGTTCTTCTTCTCCTTAGCCCAGTTAAGACGCCTCAGGAGTGGCTTAACAAGAGGAATACGACAACTGTAGCCAGATACCTTGACACGTCTGTGTGTGGTGGCTCTTGATGCCTTGACCCCAGCCTCAGTCCATTCCTTGTGAAGTTCACTCAAATTCTTGAATCGATTTTGCTTGACAATCCTCACAAGGCTGCGGTTCTCTCGGTTGGTTATTTGGCAATGAATGTTTGTGGCTTACCCTCCTTGTGAAGGGTGTCAATGATTGTCTTCTGGACAACTGTCAGATCAGCAGTCTTCCCCATGATTGTGTAGCCTAGTGAACCAAACTGAGAGACTATTTTGAAGGCTCAGGAAACCTTTGCAGGTGTTTTGAGTTGATTAGCTGATTGGCATGTCACCATATTCTAATTTGTTGATTGAAATGGAGGGTTTTTGTAAAATGGGAGCCAAAATCATCACAATTAAAAGAACCAAAGACTTAAACTACTTCAGTCTATGTGCATTGAATTTATTTAATACATGAGTTTCACAATTTGAGTTGAATTACTGAAATCATTATAGAAAATTACAAACATCTCTCAGCAAAACATACTATATGGTCAAAAGTCATCCTCGTCTTGTTTAATGTTAAAGTGATCTTCAGCTGCAGGTTAGTGTTCAGTTTGTCTGCAGGTCATTTACTTCCTGTTTAGTTTTTATGTCATGTGACACACACACACACACACACACACACAAATATATTTTCTTTACAACCAATCAAATGACATATTGTGGCCACAGGAACACACACAGGACCAACAAATATGAGTGAGGTTCGTATTTTTATAACTTATAATTGGATAGGAGTTTCTATTTCTTTTCATTTAGGTATTTGGGGCAGAAAACCCAGAACAAAACAAAAAACAATGTCAAAAATATCTTTGGATTACACAGCAAATTGTTCACCCCAAAATAAAGATAATATAAAGTACAACTTGTCGTCTCTTCTTGTGTGCAATAATAAAGAACAATGTCAAAATAAAACACCAGCAACAATAACACGGTAGTGGCACTCTATAAAGAAAACATAACATCTTAAAACTGCACAGACATTTTCCTTGTTTTTCTGATATTACACAGTAATATAACACTTCTTCCACATGTACATGCGGTGCGGTAGCTCAGCCACACTCACATTCGAGGCAATCTTCCAGTAAACAGCAATCATACACTTTCATAAAAGCGTTATACAAAGATATCTGTACCTGGATGATATTAAATTCAGAGCCGGACAGTAACGGAGTACATTTACTTGAGTACAGTACTTAAGTACAATTTTGAGAGATCTGTACTTTACTCGAGTATCATTTTTGGGGAGTACTCATGACTTTACTCTAGTAGATTTGAGAGGCAAATATTGTACTCTTTACTCCGCTACATTTCTATCCATAACCGTAAGTACCCGTTACTTCTTCGGCCCCGTCCACACGGAGAAGGAGCTTGCCCCAATCGGATCTTTTTTTTTCCTCGTCTCAAGAAATATCCGCATCCACACGAAACCGCAAAATGATGTAGTATACATGCCAGACCAGCATGTGGCGCTGTAATTCTGCCACAGAGACGCACTAAAAACGGAGAAGAAGACTTGGACTATGCTCATAAACCTTGCGCGTGGTACACAAACGAACAAGGAACAATTCATTTCTTAATCTGTGTTAATGTTAGTTAATAAAAAGCCAATCGTTCAGTGTTTGTTCATGTTTTTGTTGCTATTACGTGACGTAGCGGTGTCTGATTAGGGCGAGACGTGGGCTGATGATTTCTTAATTTCAGAAAATATACGGATTCGCTGTACAGACCCAAGGGCGGCGTTTTCAAATGTATCCACTCTGGGACCCGGTTTCAAAAAACATCGGTTTCACTCTTCCAAAACGCCGGATTCCATGTGGACGAAACGCCTATCCGATAAAAAAAATTGTGCGACGGAAAAAAAGAAAAATCTCAGAAATTTATTGTTTCCCTCTCAAACGTGATTGGATTGTGCAGGCGCCACTGATTGGGACACAGCCTATCAGCAATCCCCTTCAGCTATCCGCCAAAGACTTCATGACATCTGATTGAATTGAAGTACAGTACACACACACACACACACACACAGAGCAAACCTGTCCTCCAACTAATACGCTCGTATAGGTCGTTTGTCCAAATCCCTGAAATACGACCCATCAGAGCGTATACTACAATTGCACCCCTATCGGCAAAAGGTCGTTTTCATATTAATGTTTTGTACTCTTTTATTTGCACTGTGATTTGCGTTTCGTGTAGCTCAGTTGGTAGATTATTGCGTTATACCTTGATATGCAATCATGCTATCATGGGTTCGATCCCAGAGAACAGGCGTGCATGTAAAATGTATATGCTCAATAAATCATAATTTAGCATGATTTCTGTGAGGGTTAGGTTTAGGGGGTGGGGTTAGTTGTGGTCATTCGAACGAATAAGCCACCTAGTAAAATATGTACGAATTACTGTGAGATCGGTGTAAAAATTCCACACATTGCATTTAAATAAACGTGCGTTTTGATTGGTAATGACGTTATACGTCATTTCATGACGACAGACACAACGCGATACTGTCATTATTTTTACGCCTGCTAGAGGCCGCTTAACTTTAAAACGTAAATATAGGTCGTAATAAGGTGCTTGCACAAACGACCTATATGGTCGTTTTTTGTTGGAGGACAGGCTCCACAGAGAGTTATCACACATAGATTGTGTGTGTGAGAATGGTGTTATTCAGCTGAAAGTATTTTCTCCTGCTTTTACCTGTATGTCTGTGAGAGGAAGGGGCTTAAAGGGTTAAAATTTCTTAAAAGTAGTCCATGTGACATCAGAGGGTCCGTTAGAATTTGTTGAAGCATCGAAAATACATTTTGGTCCAAAAATAGCAAAAACTACGACTTTATTCAGCATTGTCTTCTCTTCCGGGTCTGTTGTGAGCGCGTTCACAGCACTGCAGTTTAGTGATATCCAGTTCGCGAACGAATCACTCGATGTAACCAGATCTTCTTGAACCAGTTCACCAAATCGAACTGAATTTTTGAAACGGTTCGCATCTACAATAAGCATTAATCCACAAATGACTTAAGCTGTTAACTTTTTTTTAATGTGGCTGACACTCCCTCTGAGTTAAAACAAACCAATATCCCGGAGTAATTCATTTACTCAAACAGTACACTAACTGAACTGCTGTGAAGAGAGAACTGAAGATGAACACCGAGCCGAGCCAGATAACGAATGAAAGATTGACTCGTTCTCGAGTCAAGAACCGGTTCAAGAACCGCCTTCATGTTAAATACATGAAGTACTTTACCTCATGTATTTAACATGAAGGTGTTTCCATGTACTTCAAGTACATGAAATTTCTTGTTACATGTTCTACATGCACCACATTGTTTCCTTTTATGTATTATAAAATTTGTTATAATAAAGATAAAGAAAAAAGAAACATGAATAAGTCTCATTATTATCACAAGAATTCTTATTAATAATTATGTATTATGTATTTACTTATGTGTATTTAACTTGCCTCTGACCCGCCCCAAACCCAACCCCTATCTGTCCCGCCCCCGCGTTCACAACAGACCCGGAAGAGAAGTCAATGCTGAATAAAGTCGTAATTGTTGTTATTTTTGGAGCAAAATGTATTTTCGATGCTTCAGTAAATTCTAACGGACCCTCTGATGTCACATGGACTACTTTGATGATGTTTTTATTACCTTTCTGGACGTGGACAGTATACCGTACATACATTCTCAATGGAGGGACAGAAAGCTCTCGGACTAAATCTAAAATATCTTAAACTGTGTTTCCGAAGATGAACGGAGGTCTCACGGGTTTGGAACGACATGAGGGTGAGTCATTAATGACATAATTTTCATTTTTGGCTGAGCTAACCCTTTAATACTGTCACTCAAATTAGCTGAATTTTATTTTTCCTTCTTTGTACACTGACCTAAACACAGCTGATTTTCTTTAATAATTATTATTTTCTCTTCTATGCTGCGTGTATAACACGGTCAGGTTCAGAGGTGTGTCAGAACATTGCTATATTGCCTTCTTTGCTGATTTAGGTTTATTGATCTGATTGATGAAAAAACAGAGAAACTCTCATGTACAGACGATTCTTAGCTGAATTTTCTTTTCTGATATTACACATTAATGTAAGCTGAGCATTTTCTTTGATGTTCTTGAGATGCGGTGTGTTTAACACAGTCAGGTTCAAATGTGGGTGCAAAAATTCCATTAAAACTCTAGCAGAGGTTTGTCAGAGCGTTGCCATTGTGAAATGTTAAATAAAGCAACATGGTAAAAAGATGAAAATGACTTGATTTTACTTTCAATTCCTTTTACATTCTCCAAGGTATTAACATTAAAATTTTTCATAACTCCATGTAGGAAATTTCTGTACATAAATGTAAGCACTGTGGCAGTAGTAATGCAATATTTAGAAAATGTACTCTTGTACTCAAGTACTTTTAAAAACAAGTACTTAAGTACTTTTACTTAAGTAGACATCTGACTGTAGTACTTTTACTTGTACTTGAGTAAAATTTAGCAGGGGGTATCTGTACTTTTACTCAAGTAATGAAGCTGTGTACTCTGTCCGCCTCTGATTAAATTACACTTGAACAGCAATCGCGGACACGCGCAGCATAACTACAGACGCGCGATGCCGTCACCTGACATTTCTTAAAGGAACTTCTCATTACATTCTCCGCAGAGATATACTTCGCGAACATAAGTATTTAAACCCCCTCAACCATCACCTGGTTACAATACATTTAACACATTTCTGATATAATTTCAGTGCAGTAATCAACTAAAGCAGCTGAGTATTTGACACGCTTCAACCTGCTTCTGTTCAGCTCATTCAGTCTGACATAAAAACTACTAAACCAAACCTGTTCAGGACAATCTCTCTTATATTTCTATCACTTACCTGTGAGTATCAGGTGTGTCTACAAGGTTCTTTGAACGATTCAGTATTCTGTTGTTTTGATAGTTTCAGGAGTCCATATGGTTGCAGATCAAGTTAGTTTCACTTTCTCGTAAATCTAGTAACAACATTACTAAATTGCCAACAGAACGCCGCACTCTGGTGGTGCTTATGTGCCATTACATGCTGAACAACATTGCTTCAATATAAGGAAAATGTTTCATAAATGCTGAGTTATTAATGTATATATAATATAATATAGTGAATGTAATGAAATGAATGATGCCGAAGACACTCTGAAGACTAAAATTCGTAAAATCAGTAGCCTACGTGATTTTGGATTAAGTTTGGTCAGTCCCTGGTATCTGTACTGATCAATGTTTAAAAAATTACCCTGTTCATTCGATGACTTACTCAATGATGAGTAACTTTACAGTCATCACTGATTACTGAATATGTTTATTCTAGGTACAATCTATAAGGATAATAATTAAATTAACCCTTCTGTTAAAGGGATCGTTCACCCAACAATGAAAATTCTGTCATCATTTACTCATCCCCATGTTGTTCCAAACCTGTATGAATTGCTTTCTTATGGTGAACATACATACATACATATATATATATATATATTTATATTTGACTTGCATGGTAGGAAAATTTTTTTTTTTTTTTTTTTTGTGAAGATTGCTGGTAATCAAACAGTTGGTGGTTGCCATTGACTTGCATGGTAGGAAAAGAAAATACTATGAAAGTCAATGGCAACCAGCAACTTTAAATTGTCCTAAATGGACAGACACAATTAGCTGCAAGTGTTATTGGTTAGATAATTAATGCATTAGTATATTAGTATATTTAGTTGTTTACTCTCAAGAGTGAAATGATTAGCATATTTACTGCTGCTTGTTAAGTCAATCGTCACTATTATTATTGTTCATGGTTACCCTCTCAGTGATTTGAACATTCACTATTAAAGTATCAACACCATAACAAACCCATGGATTTACATTAAAACAGTAAAAAGAGTCATATGAGCTCAATTCACGGCACATGTGCAGAGACACATACATTAAATTACAGTATTTGGTGTAAACTTGCACACATTCACATTTAAGTTCCCTCTAGTTCACCCCCAGAAGTCATTATTGTCTTTCCCTTCTTATTAGAGGTTTGTCTCGGATTTACATTAATTTACTCCCAGATCAGAGAAATTGTTTATTTTTTACTCATGTTTGTCACTTTATATAATAATAACTGTAATTGTTTTTAGATAATGTGTATATGAGCTTCTTATGTGTTCAGTCTGAGACGTTACAGAGACACTGCATGCTGATATTGTACAGTATGTAAATTATTCATCAAAACAATATCCCTTGTGATGAAAAGAGAATAATTCCCATTTACTTTTTTTTTAATATATATATATATATATATATATTAGATTAGATCACATTATGATGCATTTAAGCCAATATATATATTATATATTAGCTTTTGACATTTTAACAGTTTGATTTCCCCCTTTAAGTTCTATTCTTACTTCACATTATGATGCATTTAAGCCACAGTCATATCACCCTGCAGCCCAAGACTGGTCACCCGCTGAAGCTAAGCAGGGTTGAGCTGGTCAGCACCTGGATGGGAGATCTCCTGGGAAAACTAGAGCCGCGTTTCCACCGCAGGAACTTTACCCAGGAACTAGGGACTTTGGGCTGGTACTCGGTGTGTCGGGGGGGACTTGGGCGCTAAGCATGCTGATTGGTTGAGTTCACGCAGCATTGTGATTGATTTCACCACCATTGTGATTCAACGATCCTTTTCTAAATATTACTGTTACTGTGTCATGAAATCTCCACTTTAAAAGTATTTCAGGCGAGAATGTAGTTGTTTAAAACTCAAATATGTGGTTTATTTATAAAGACAACGCCTATCAAAAAATGTGTTTCGCTGATTTCGGAGACAATCAGCTCCACGCGATCAGCGTGAGCTCAGTGCTCATGTATCCGCCGAGAGCAGTCTCACCTTGGCTAGTCCTTCTCACATTTGCCGCTGGCTCTGATGTCTCTTTAGTGGTTAAACATAAAATATAATTAGTTTTGGGTAAATCTAACAGGTAATCTTTGGTCTTTATTCAATTTATCTATATGTTAAAATGAAAATAATGTTGTTACAATTGGTGTATGCTGGCATGGAGAACAGACGCACGAGGAGGTTATAAATCAAAAGAGGAGTTTAATGAACATCAACAACATCATCAGAGGTAATATGGACAATCACGGACCAGGAGGAACCAAACAGACAGGGTTTCAAGGGAGGTAATCTGGGAAATTGAGAACAAGTGGGGATTAATCAATTAACCAAACAAGAAGCAGGACATGACCAAAATAGGGAAACAGAAAGTCCATGAAAGTAACAGTTCGCCCCCTCCTGGAACGGTGCGTCCTCGCACCGAAAGATAAATTCCAGCCGAGGGAGGGTGGGGGTTCTGGAGGCGGGCGTGGGGCAGGCAAGGGAGAGGGAGCATGGACGATGCAATATCGTTTTATTGTAAATATACAGTCAGGAAAATTGCAGTAGCCAAGGCGAGCTGACTGATGTTATCAAGTACGCTGCTGTTTGCAGAATTACCGGATTTGCATCGTCGCGGTCATCACACTCCCGAGTCAAATGCACGAAGTCCGAACTACCGAGGACGCAAGTCCAAAATTTGCGTACTTTGTATTGAGAAACGCGCGCAGACCTATGTCACCAGACTATTTGCCTAATCTTCCCGGTACTTTAGACCACGGTGGAAACGCAGAAAGCAACAGGTCTGGGGTGAAAATAGTTCCTGGGGAAAAAAGTTCCTGGTACAATTGTTCCGGGTAATTTCGGTGGAAACGCAGCATAGGTTTCTGTTGTTAGAGGTGTTAGTGAGGCCAGCAGGGGGCGCTCACCCTGTGGTCTGTGTGGGTCCTAATGTCCTGAGTATAGTGAGGGGGCAATATACTCTAAAAAAGCACCATCTTTAAAAAACACAATGAAATTCTAAAAAAAAGCACTGACTCAGGCCTTTGTCAGTTATGGCCTCCTAATAATCCCCATCTACTTGATTAGCTCTATCTCTCGCTCCTCTCCACCTGTAGCTGGTGTGTGGTGAGAGCATTTTGTGGCTGCCGTCACATCATCCAGGTCATTCATTCACTCAAGAGGTAGAAGAGGTAGCTGGTACTGAAAACATTCTTCTTCACACACTTGGCCAGTTTGCATGGTCCAGACTAAAGAAAATAGATGCTGGAGTCTTTGTTAACGGGGGTGGGGTGGGGGGGGGAACCATTTGGTTTTGTAAAAATACATATAAGTTCCATTATTGTTATAATTAAGATATGAACATTTTGTCTTATTAATGACATTTGGGAAAATAATATGCTAGATTGTTACCATTGCATATACTTAGTTACATAGATGCTGTCAAATACATTATATATGCCAAATTTCAGTTACATGAAAGGCAGGCTGAAAGATGCATTAAGAGACTGCATGGACTATATGCTGCTGGCACTAAGGGTGATGTAACAGGGAAAGATCAACATGAATCCAACATTTACTGTATTATTATGAAGATGAGCATGCACATTACTGATGTCCAGCACTGGAAGAGGACAAAGATAAAAAAGACAGTGCTCTAACAACAGTTATTAGCAGAATACATTAATAAATGACAATTGACAATGCACATAAATAAATACTTAAAGAAGTAAAACTAAATAGAAACTGAAAAAAAGTTAAATGAAGACCAAGTTCCAGTGAAATACTGTAATTTCATAATCCTCTATGTCTATTAATAAGTAAGTCTATTATTATGTGTATTTTGGTGTGATTGAGTGGCTGTTTATCTCTGCAGATGATGAGGTTGTAGGATGTGACAGCATCTGAAATACACAATTCCACGTGTTTTTGTAAAAACAAAAAAAGTAAAGGAACATGAATTAAATATTTTTGTTACTTAGTGGTAAAGAGGAGAAAAGTATCCTTAACTGAACAGGGCTGGTGAACACATGTTCTCTTAAACTGAAAAGATAAAAATACATGATTTGTAAGAAACCAGATACAATTTAAAAGCTAAAAATTATAGACATTTTAAGAAAGAAATCATTTACCTGCTGAGAGTATGTTGACAGTCTGTGTAGTTGGATAACTGAACTCCAGAAACTAAGTAATGAAGTTCATTGCAAGTTACAAATTTGAAAAACAAAAGGGTGAGAATTAAGAACCCTAAACTCTGACACAAAGAACCCTTTCAGCTTTAAAAGGGTTGTTCAGGATGCTATGTTCTAAATAGAACTGTTTCTACATGTAAAGAACCTTTAAATAATTTTTAGAGTGTATACATGAACAAAATCAAAAACATTATAAAAAATTTTACAGCCATGACTGAAGAGGAACAAATAAAGACAGTACTAGAGGGACAGAGGGGGGAAATTTGGGGATGTACCACAGCCTGAGAGACAGCAGCTGAATGTGTGTAGTGTGTATATTGTATCTGGCCTCAGTGTGTTTCTCTACAGTACACCACAGAGACCCTCAGCATGTGTGTGTTTATAGGTTAAACACTGGGGTATCAAATGTTCACACACTCTAATTTGTTACAGTTTTTATATAAGTTTAAATTGTTATAATGTTTTCTTCTATTATTTTGATCTTTTCATTGTTATTATTTTTATCCATGTATACTGCAAGCTTTTACAGTCATGCCAATAAAGATATTTTGAATTGAAATTGAGAGAGAGAGAGAGAGAGAGAATTTGAATTTTAACAAAAGTTTTAATACAAAAAAAAAAACTATTCACAATACAATCCTACAACACAGTAAACACACACACACACACACACACACATATATATATATACATACACATACATATATTAGTGCTGTGCAACGACTAATTTTTTTAATCACCATTAATTACATTATTGTCTACGATTAATCACAATTAACGACATTGTTATGCACAAAACTAATAATGCATTCAAAAGTAGTGTATTGTGCTCTTTTTCCACTAAAAAGTAGGCCTACTGCTATATGAACAAAGGTGTAATAACATTTGGTTTGCAAACAGATTAAACAAATACAAAACAAATGCTGATCCCAATGCATTTTTTCATTATCAACATGGATATTAATATCACCAACAATTAAAACTTTATCTGCAGCCAGCACTAACTCGGATGTAAAATCAGCAAACTCTTTAATAAAGTCTGTATGGTGCCCTTGTGGCCTGTATACAGTAGCCAGTACAAACATCACAGGGGATTTATCATTAACACTTGTTTCTCTGGATAATGTTATATGAAGCACCATTACTTCAAATGAGTTATACTTGAAGTCTGCCCTCTGAGAAATCCTGAGAACATTTTTATAAATTGAAGCAACACCTCCCCCTTTACCTTTTGGATGCGGCTCATGTTTATAACAGTAATCTTGGGGGGTAGACTCATATAAATAATGTAATCATCAGGTTTTAGCCAGGTTTCTGTCAAACAGAGCACATCTAGATTACAATCAGTGATCATATTATTTACAAAAAGTGCTTTTGTAGAATTGGACCTGATATTCAAAAAGCTTGTTTATCCGTATTGCATCTGTTTTTTATTTGTTGAACCTCAATTAAATTGTTTTAATATTTTATTTAATATTTTATTATATTATTTTAATGTTTTAGAGATCAAATTTTGAATGAAGAAATTTTGTTTCCAGAGAAAACTATAAAAACAGTTCGTAAAATCATGAAAAAATGGTTGCTCCTCTAACCCTTTATATTCCTATACTGTTTTACTTCTTAATCATGCTTCTTTAATACCTGATACTGCCCCTTTAGGGGTTGGGTAATTTGTGTGGGGAGAGAGTGCACAGTAGTGATGCGCGGGTCGTCTCATAACCTGCGGACCCCGCGGGTTGGGTTGGGGCGGGTAAAGAAATTGGCACTTTATTTGCGGGGCGGGTTGGTGTGGGTCATTAAAAACAAAATAATCCATGTAGCCTATGTTGCATGCAATTCCCTATAGCCTATATAAAATATTTGGAATTAGGGATGTTCATTTTAACCGGTTAACCGTTAACCGACTGTTAAAAATTTTGACCGATTTATACAATCAGTTAAATGGTTTAAAAAGTAATTTATTTATTTTCAGTAATTTATCAAAATATATGTATAAAAAAATAAATAATTCACAATTTATAAAATAACTCAGAAATAGCCGGTTCTGTAACCGGCTTAGTCGTGCTTTACGTCACATTTATTATTTAACTCAGAAATAGCCGGTTCTGTAATCAGCGGTAAATCTCCATCACCTGCCACATCGAGCAGCATTAACTACACAGACACATTTTTTGTGGCATTATTTAACTCTTGTCAAACAACTATCACATGCAGTTTATCTTGCAGCCCTAACAAACATTATAAAAAAGATGCGCATTAAATATCACATGCAATTTATCGTGCAGCCCTAACAAACATTATAATAAACACTGTAAACAAAGCTATGCTATTTTAGTTCCCCTCACTCCACAACAAATCCTTTCAAATAACAGTAGCCTATTTAAAAAATAATAAGAATAAAGCAATATAAACAACAAGCCAAAATGACAAAACTGAAACCAACGAATTCAAAGCAGGTTGAAACTTTATTTCATGGGAGTAGGAAAAGGATAATATGAGAAAAAAAAAAAACATGTGATCTCTCTTGCAAGGAATGATTTACGTGTTCTGATGTTCTTGATGTAATCAATTTGAAATGTACTTTTGTGCAGACTGTTTTTTTCCCCTCTTGGACTGTTGTTCGGTGATACAATTGGACCTGAATCATCTGAGTGGATTCCTCCGGAACAAATTCTCTTCGTCATCTCATCATACTCTATCAACTCTTCTGCTCTTCGTCATCTCATCGCATTCTATCAACTTTTCTGCTTTTCATCATCTTGTCGCGCTCTATCAACTCATCAGCTTTTCTTTCCTTCGTACTTGATTAACTGAATGTTAATCCTGGTGAAGTGGTAGGACTGAGATATTTTTTTTTTCCACACATCACACGGGACTGAGATTTTTTTTTTGCATACACTACATTGGGACTGAGACATTTTTTTTTCCCAAACTTAAATTTTCAAAATCAGTTTCCTTGAATTACAATTACATTGTTATCAAGCTAAATTAATTGTTGGAGATTGAGTTTCATTCAGTGTTCATTACTTTGGTTTTAAAGTGCCAGAACAAAGAGCATTTTAATTGATTGCCTCACAAAATACATTTATGGCTAACTTGAATTCTTGTTTGTGGCTTTGTTTTATTTATTTTTTTTAAATTTCCATGATATTTCATTTGTTAATTTAAATTATGAGAATTTGGTTTAAAAGGAAAAATACCCCAAAGCTCCTTAAACAAACTTAGAAAATTTATATTTTCAATTAGATCACAAATCCCTGAAGTACCCCCTGAGATTAAGGGGGTTACACAAATTAAGTGGCAAACCAGCAGCCAGGAGCTTGGGTTAAATTTTACTCGTAGTGTTTGAGTGTTTCAGAGGTTGCTATAGAATGGGCTTTTTGTCAAGGCGGAGAAATGCGCTTTTCATGCACAGTCTGTTCCTTTTCTGGGGTACATCGTGTTGACTGAGGGAATTCGTATGGATCCTGAGAAGGTTAAGGCTGTGGTAGATTGGCGAAGTCCAGATTCCCGTAAGGCCCTACAGAGGTTTCTGGGGTTCACCAACTGGCTTTTTATTCGCAACTTCAGCCAACTAGCCGCACTTCTGACCGCCTTGACCTCCCCCAGAACCACGTTCAGGTGGTCAGACACAGCCGAGGCTGTGTTTGCCAAACAGAAGGGTTGCTTTGTTTCAGCCTCCATCTTAATTACCCCTGATCCATTACGTCAGTTCATGGTGGAGGTCGACGCGTCCGAGGTGGGGGTAGGTGCAGTGCTATCCCAACGTTCTCCTACAGACAAGATGCACCCATTCACATTTTTTTCCCACCGGTTATCCCCTGCCGAACGTAATTATGATATTGGTAACCGAGAGTTGTTGGCAGTCAAGATGGCATTGGAGGAATGGCGCCACTGGTTAGAAGGCTCGGGGGTACCTTTTATAGTGTGGACCGACCATAAGAATTTAGAATACATTAGTACTGCCAAAAGGTTGAACTCCAGGCAGGCTCGGTGGGCACTTTTTTTCGGTCGTTTTGATTTTACTCTCTCGTACCGCCTGGGTTCCAAGAACATCAAACCCGATTCTTTGTCGCATATTTTTTACCGTTCCAAACGCCCGTCTACTCCCGAGTGTATTTTACCCGAGACATTAGTGGTCTCCACACTCACATGGGAGGTCGAATCGAAGGTCAAGACAGCCTTAGAAGGGGTAACGCCTCCGCCCGGGTGCCCACCGAATCGTTTTTTTTGTGCCGGAGGGATTACGGTCCGACGTTATTCATCGCGATCATCACTATCGATTTTTCTGTTCACCCATCTGCCACGATGTTCAGACTTTTGGTCAAGCAACGATTCTGGTGGCCACTTATGGCTCGCGATGTTCACAGTTTTGTTTTGGCTTGCTCGGTTTGCGCCACTGGTAAGACTTCCAGTTGACCCCCAGATGGGTTACTTCAACCGCTGCCGGTCCCTTCGAGACCCTGGTCCCATATTGCACCAGATTTTATTACCGCCCTCCCGCCCTCCCGCCCTCCCAGGGCAACAATACGTTACCAGTATCAGCGACGGGCCTATCTCCGTTCGAGTGTAGTTTAGGATACCAGCCACCAATTTTTCCCAGTCTGGAATCCGAAGTCGCGGTCCCCTCCATTCACGCCTTTGTCCAGAGGTGTCACCACACATGGACTACAGCCCGCGAGACTCTACTCCAAGTGGGGGCGTGCACCAAGGCAAAGAGATTAGGCAGAGAACTAGCACAAAGTTATTTAGATGAACTGAACACTATCCCAGGAAGTAGCAAAGCAGCATTCCTACTTGCTCTACAGAAAGAGCTTCAGAGTGTCCAGCTTCATTCAAGTGACTTGCAAGCTGCTGAGGCAGGTCCATATACTACTTTTTACAGTCCTAACCCACATGTTTTAGGAAGAACCAATGTTGAACTCAACCCTGCTGAGTTAATTGCAGCTCAAACTACAGTTTCAAACTTTTCTCCCTCATATGTACCACAGAGCCCTGTGCACATCGATGAAAGCATGCACAACCCTCCTCAGATTCAAAAGGTAGTTGTGGAACATGTTATCTGTAATGAGTCTGCACACTCATCCTTGAGGCATAGCCGATCCGCACGTTCTCCGGCAGAATCCCCAAGCCAAATGGGGAGGTTGATTATGAGACTTGGTGTACTCAAGTTGATCTTCTACTCTCTGACCCTTCTTCGTCAGATTCTCAGAAAGTGAGGATAATCTTAGAAAGTCTGCTTAGCACAGCAGCTGACATTGTCAAGCCTTTAGGTACTGGTTCTTCACCTAGTTCTTACCTTAACCAGACTGAATCCGCTTTTGGTGTAGTAGAAGATAGAGAAGAGCTCTTTGCATCTTTTCTTAACAAAAATCACAATGCTGGAGAAAAACCATCAGCATACCTGCAAAGACTGCATACTCTTCTTACCAGAGTAATATCTAGAGGGGGAGCTAGTGCCGGCGACTCCCGTAAACATTTGCTTCGCCAGTTTTGTTGAGGGTGCTGGGACCAGACCATGATAATAGGACTCCAGCTTGAACATCTTAAAGACCACCCACCACCTTTCTCTGAGCTCCTGCCCCCTGTGAGGACAGAAGAAGATAAAATTGCAGCAAAGTTAGATCGAATGAAGAAACACTTTGGTGGCACAAAAGTGGCTGCACATTCTCACTCAGTGTATGGCCTACCTGTCAATGTAGAACCCCAGTGTGAGCCCTCAAAGAAGTGCCCACAGGATGAAACTCAGAAACTTAAAGGAGAAATAGCTGCACTGAAGAAACAAGTTTCCTGTCTGTCAAAGAAAGAAACAAGAGATTGTGAAGTTAATTGTGTAAAAAATTCCAAGAAGGACACCGTTACCAGTGACTGTCTCATGGCTAGCTCCAACGTGACATCTGACTCTACAAATAAGCCAAGGCCCTGGTTTTGCTTTAAGTGCGGAGAGGATGGACACATTGCAAGCCGCTGCAGTAAAGAACCCAACCCTGAGCTTGTCTGCAAAAAGAATTTGCAGCTAAGGGAAAGACGGGAGAAGTACAGGAAATTGCATGAACCATCTCAGTTTTCTTTAATGTGTTCTTTCTCGTATGTCACAATGTTCAAATTTGACAGGAAACAGCAAAAGTTTTACTTTGTGCCCCTTTTCAGAAAATAAAAGCATTTCAAAATTCTATTTTTTTTATGTTTCCCACTTACTCTAAATGGCCAGTAATTTTTGGCCAGGGAACACCACAAGCATTACTTTGTGCCATTTTGTCAGTGGCGGAACTAGAGTTTTATACATGGGGTGGCAAGGAATTGGGTCACTCTGTTTGTGTCTGTAATTGTTAAACAACACACACAAACAAACACATCACAATGAATTTGTCTCAAACTTTTTTTAACAGTAATTGAAAAACATTATTTTTCAGAAAACAAAGCTTATTTATTTGCAAAAAATACAGTCCCCCTCACGGCTTTATTGTAATATGCGTGATTTTAATTAACAACACACACGGCATGGTGTAATATGCGTGAATTTAATTAACAGGTAAATAAAAACTGAAATTAGATATAGCAGGCATCAAGCAGACATGGATTTGAAAAATATTAACAATTTAAGTGCCCATCAATATTACAATCTTATCCTAGGTATATTTAATACAATATAATTATGTGGTTCTGGTGAGAACTGGCAAAACTTTTCACAAACTCATCCATGTTGAGGGAGCGTGCCCTCCATGACTCAACACTGAGAATTCCGAGGTGACTTAACCTGTCATCAGCCATTGTTGTCCTAAGCTGGGTTTTAATCAGTTTTAAAGCTGAGAGCTTCTCTCACAAGAAGCAGTGCTGACAGGTGTAACAAGAGAAATCTTACAAAGTCGAAATAGCTATAAACAAAACAAAATAAACAAAACAAAATCTACTGTCACTTCCAGCAGATTAGATTGACTAACACCACCACTTTTCTCTCTCCCATCAAGAAGCCGCTTGGTTTGATAAACCTCATGTTTGATCTATAATAAAACTCAAATAAAATATCAAAGCAAAACACAAACACATCATACAAAAAAAATAATACTCTACTCTTTGAGATAATAGACCCCTTGCATTATCTCACATTATATCACAATTTCTTAAAAAAAAAACGCCTCTGCAGTTCAGCTGTGAGACTGTCAAGTACCTGTACCAACCCTCACTTCTGTAGTTCTGTAATGTGTCTGTAAGGGCACCTACTAGATCCACAACTCTTGCTAGGTCAAGAGAGCTTGATTGAAGTATGTCAGAAAGACATTTGGCATCACCAAGCACTTTACAAAAGGTAACCAAAAGCCCAATGAAATGTACATCTATCTGAGAAAGAATTCCCCTTGCCTCCACTGATCTATCACCACTCTTTTCATGTGCTATTTCCTGTAGCACTTTCAGAACTGCTGGAAGCCTTTCCCTCATATTACGGCATGCCATGTATCTGCATGCCCACCTTACATCTTTAAGTCTCTGTAATTCCCTGGGCTGTTGCTGTGAATACAGCTCTTTCTGAACTTCAAGCCACTTGAGTTCAAGCCTGATACAAAGTTATTAAGCTTCTGCAGGAGAGCTAAAAAGTTAACTGCCTCAGGAACAGAATTTACAGCATCGACAAGAACCAAATTCAAACAATGTGCATTACAGTGCAGATTAAATGCGAATCTTGCACTGTTTTTAATCCGCGTGGACACACCAGAATGCTTTCCGCTCATCACGGCTCCACCATCATAGACTTGCCCCACAAGATTTTTTCTGTAGTCCAGGCCATGTTTTTCCAAGGCAATCAATTATCATTTTTTGAGGCCTGCTGCATCTTAGCTTTTAGCTGACTGGAAGTGTAAAAAGCTTTCATGGATGGCCCCGTCTTAATACCTCACAGCTAAAGAGATCTGTTCTGTTTTCTTTAAATCTTTACACTAACAAACAAAAACTAAAAACTTTGCATTCTTTTACTTCAAATAATAATTTTCACTTTGTACCATCTCAGCTAATCCCTCAAGAACTTTGTTCTGGGTTTGGTGGCTTGTGTACTTAGCATTGCCACATGCATTTATCCTTTTCTTAATGAGAGGGTCATACTTTGCAATTTCTTCTAAGATTGTCAAAAAATTTCCCTTGTTGTCATAAGACTCACAATGACCTCTTGCTATATTTTGAGTGGCAGTTAATAGTAGCACATCTGCAATTGTTTTAAGGTAGGTACGGTTTTCCTCCACTTTCTTTTTCCGGTCCTCATTTATGAGATCTAACATCAATGAGTTGCTGTTAACAGCCCTTTTATGCTGATTCCAGGCACACATAGCATTGATATGATGCTCTGCCTTTGAATGGAGCTTAAACCCAGAATCTTTAAACAGAGCTTTTTTTCAGTTACAAAATCCTGACTGGGAAGTGAAGGCAGATTCAGGTGTATTGGGCAGAGAAAAATGCCTACAGGCAAAACAATATGCTGAATCTTTACTTACAGAATATTCAAGCCATGAATTGTCCTTATACCAGGAGCTGTTAAAAGCCCTTTTCCTAGTACCACACTGACTTTTGGGAAAAGTTTTCAAACATGGCTGTACAGGACCCTCTTCTCTGGATCTAGAGATGTCTGAAATGCAAAATAAATAAAATTATAATAATATATTGTTAAATAATGTGTCACATCTCTATGGAAATGCACATTTAAGGGATCCACAAGAGATACTAACAGCTGCTAACTAAAATGTGTAGTTTAAAGTAAATGTCTGGCCTACCACTGGGTCGTTTTGGAACAGCAAATCTGGTGCTAGATGCCATTGGGAGGGGGTCCATGACATCTCCTGGCAGCTCTGGCTCACTGTCTTGCTCAGAACCAGATGTATCTGTGTCCTCCCTTGATACATCTGTTTATAACACAAGAACCATTAGTGTATACTTACAATATAAATTCCACAGCCATCAACAACCAGTCCAGAACACACATGAACCAACATTTTAGAAGTCCAAACCTGTAAGGCCTTCTTCTGTGGAACAAAAAAGAAGAAATTTTGAAGCATGTTGGTAACCACACAGTTTTGGTTCCCATCAACATCCATACTATAGAAAGAAAAAATACAATGGGAACCCAAAACTATTTGGTTACCTGTTGTGCTTTAAAATATATATTTTTTTTTCGTTCATTTTTGGGTGAACTATCCATTTAATCTGATCAAATCATCTCAACTTAAATTCCTGAATTGGGTATGTGATTGACTGCCTGTGTCTGGTAGATGCTCTGACCTGTTGGTAACCCTAAAGTCTGACCACACTGACTCTGACTAGCCTCAAGTAGGGAGCTGCTCTGGGGTCCAGTTGTGATGCAAGGGCTGGGGTCTGTTTGCACCAGATCTGACTTTTTTTGCTTCTTTAAAAAGAACTCTGAAATCTCCCCCTTTCTTTTCATGTTTAACTGATCCTGTGCAAAAATATGACAGCCTATGGTTACATCTAATCATAAAAAAATTACCAACATTTTTATCTGAACTCCTTCCCGCCAGCATAAAAAAAGGATGGTAATTTTTTTATGATTAGATGTAACCATAGGCTGTCATATTTGTGAAAATTTGTCAGCCACCGCCAGCGTTTATGGTAATTTTCACAATTTCATGGCACCCCAGAATATTTTGTTTATGAATATTTGAACATGCAATATATCAAAAGAAAGAACAGACACCCTCTGCTTTTAGACAAAAAAGTTGTGCATCCTTTTTTATCAACACTTGAATGTTGGTAAGTTTAAAAAAAAAAGCAACATGAGCAAAAACTGAGAAAATCACATTTTTAATAATGACTATACATCCAGATCAGATTCAGAATAATGATCAAAACACAGATGAGTAGATAGAGTCTACCAACAAAGTGATCGCATTATGATATTGCTTGTTTCTGCTTCTTCTTTGCTTGCATTTTGATCTGGAGGCAATAGTTCAGGAGATGCGTAATATTGCCCCCTACCTTATAACAGTGAAAACACAGAAAGCTGTAAACTCTTCAATGGCGGGGAGAGAGAAAGTAATTGAAATTATATTCATAACTGTAACTTACATTAAAATCAACTACCAGTTTAAGTTACCAATTTGATCATTGCTAGCCCTATTCTGAACTGAAGTAACTGAGCTACCTAATCGATTTCAAACTGTCAAATGTTAACTCGTTGAACACTGACAGCTGTAGCCTTCTTCCCCACATTAGCTAAACCTTTGTATACTGTAACGTACACACGGCATGGTATAATATGCGTGCATTACTAGCACAGGTGTAAGCGTACGGATTGTTATGCTAAAAATTGCGAACCGATCTCTCTAGTCTGATTAACTGGTAGCCTGCAGCCTTATTAACTCACACATGGTCTCATAAAATGTATTCAGAGCAAACAACCCCGATGTTAAAAACCTTAAAAACTTACTTCAAATATGTTTTCTTATAATTCTTTGGTGTTGCAACGATAATCTCTCGTCCTCTGCTTCTCGTTCGTCTGAAAAATGTGCGTGCTGCCGGCGAACGAAAAAATAAAAAATAAATCATGTGATAAACAGTGCAAAATAGTCTCTGATTTTAAGATAAAATATTGTGTGAAAATATAGTTTTTTTACACTCAAAAAATTACTATAAACGAGGCCTACAAAAAAAAAAAAAATACTCTCAGATAAACGAGGCCTGCAATTAATCAGAAGCAAATATAAATACAAAACCAGTCCTAAATGAAAGAAAATCTGTTGACAAAAACACATTAACACAACAATGAGTAATTTATAAACAAATAATCAATTCCTTTAAACCTTTAAACTTTAACACCAGCAACACCAAAATTGTGACATTTTGCACAAAATTAACAAAAAAAAAAAAAGCCTTTCAAAACAAACACCCCAATTAAACATCAAAGTACACTAAAGTGATAAACTGCAACTTTTCACCAGTTTTATTTAATATTGTGAAAATTATTCATAAATAAGGCTTTTTCACTCAAAAAATGTGGTGCCTACTCTCAGATGAACGAGGAATAAGATTAATCAAATGCAAATGTAAATGTAAATACAAAGCCAGTCCTAAATGAAAGAAAAGAAGCTGACAAAAAGATTGAATCCAGTATTTGGTGATAAAATAGCATAATGAGTGATTTATAAGCAATTTTTTGAGGCCGGGTCATTTTTGGTCAAACAAACCATAAAATAAAATAATTAACACACAACGACGTTTGGTGAATTGATGGGTTATTCCTTTTTTTATTGGTAACAACAGTCCAAGGTAATTTAATGATGACAAATGAGACTGGTGTCATTAATAAGGCTGCTTGAGGGTGCTCGATTTTTAAACCTAACTATAGGTTGTAATTTGCTGCTGGAACAAACAGCCTTTGGGGTCTTGGACCAATGGTCAATATTGCCTACAGGTGTGAGAGAAACAGACGGAACTGTGGGCCAGTGCATGCCATCAGCCATCTTTGTGCGGTCTAAGAAACTCTGTTTTGGTGTCTCTAATGGTTTCTTCACACAGAAAGTTGAAAGCTGCTGGCTGTCCGAGCTCATGTTCAGTAATGTTCAGCTCTGTCACTGGTTCACTGTTTGCCGTGCAGCTGATGTGAAGATGCTAAAGCTGAAAGCAGTGCTCTGCTGCCTCTGGTGGTGCTGATTTGTCATTACATGCTGAACAACAAATACAGGTCTACTGTAAACACACAGAAAACATTTAATAACTGCTGAGTTCTTAATATAGTTAATATAATAAAATAAATGAAGGCAAATACATTCTGAAGACATAACACTAAGAAGTGATCACTGATCAGTACAATAGTGTTCTTAGATTAAGTCTGTTCTGTCACTGGTATGTTTTTCAGTGTTTCAACTATGGTGAATCAACTACAATAAGTAATCATTTATTTATTGAACATCTTATTTCTGGGATCAATATATAGGATATTAATGAAATTAACCCCTCTATGTTAAATAATTATGCCAAATGAACAGACACAATCACCTGCGAGTGTTACTGGATAGATAATAAAGGCATTGGTATAAAAAAAATCTAATGTGATGGGTTAATGAGATAGTCAAAGCTTGCATTTATTAGTAAAATTAAGATTAGTTCATCATTATCGTGATACCATTGTAATATCATGTTTTTGGATATTACCATGGTCATAATATCATGGTATTTTTTAAATACCTTGAAGTACCATGTACTGTACATACCGCTGTATATGAATATAGTAATCATGCAGATCTAAGATATACAGTATATCAATATATTACCAGTGTTGTAATGTAACGAAGTAAAAATACTTTGGGAGTATCTGTACTTTATTTGAGTTTTTATATTTTAGGCAACTTTTACTTTTACTCCACTACATTTCCAAATTAAAATGTATACTTTTACTCCGATACATTTCCCATAAGAAAATTTGTTACTTACTACAAAATAGTCAGAAGAACACAGACTGCGGGAAAGCAGGTTTGACGAATCAGTGGTCTGGCGTTTGCAAGTTAGACTCCTAAAAACACCTTTGCTCATGTGCAAACAAGTGTGCGCCACCCACGACCGTGGATTATTTCATTTCCCACTCAAGTCGAGGCCGATATACAGCATCGTCTGCAATGATATGTTAAGTGTAGTTGTAATGATGTGCAATCTGATATTATCAAGTAGTCTGTATCACCGAATCATACACAGAGTGCACGCACATTAATTTATTAATCTTTTAAAACTCAATATTCCAGGCATTCTAAATTGTAGACTGCAATAATTTTTCTGTATGCTTTTTATATTTATATAATTTAATGTAGCCCTAGTTAACTTAATCTATTTCACACAAAGAGTACCATTTTTCTGCAGATGCATAATCACATTTAATAATCATTTTATAAAAGTTAAGTAAAGCAATAAGTGACTTACATTTTAGACATAACATTGCTTGTTTTTGCTCAATTTTGCCAACGAAAGTAGTTGAGTGCTGAAAGCTGAAAGTAGTGTTAAAAGCTTTTTTTTTTAAAGTCTAGGAACACCCCCACAGTATATTCGTTATTATCCATTGAAGTAGAAATCTCTTCTACCAGTTCCATCACTGCCATTGAGGTTGACCTATTTGCTCTAAAGCCACATTGATGTTCACTCAGTAGTTTGTGTTTATCTATAAAATGATCAAGCCTGCACTCAAATTTCTCCAAAATCATTGAGAACTGGGAAAAAAGATGCTGATCTCCACTTTTAAAAATTGGAATAACTTCAGCTGTTTTCATATTACTTGGGAATATGCCTGTTAAAAAGGACTGATTAAAAATATGTGTAAATGGTTTTACTATATATTCTATGTAGCGTATCAGACCCGAACCAGACAAATTAAAGAGTCGATCAGGACCATGGTTGAAACATGAGCCGAATTCCTCAGAAAGGCAACAGGATATTGTAAATCAATTCCTAGTGCCACAAGTCAGAAGCAAGATAACCAACCAACCAACTCTTTCACAGAACAGCTTTCAACATTAACACCATTAGAACAATTATTGACAATTTCAATTTGGAGAAGAGATTGTCTAATTTGGGGCAAGTAATCAAGATGCAACGCCGGCCAGCACATGTAAACCCATGAGAGTAATACACAAGATCGTTGGATTGACTTCCCCCCACCTAGCAGAATCAGACTGAAATTCCTAAGGGGACCTTTTAACCTCTAACCTGGTCTCCACACAGAACATCTTTATGTCAGAGATTGGCACAGGAACTGTCTTTTAAAGATGCCGATACACCAAAATTAACTCAATAAGATTTATAAATGAATATCAGTCCATTGCTTAACTCCATATTCATTTATATGTAACCAACACATTTGACTACCATGTTTATAATCACTTATTGTGTATGCCTTTTTAATAACTATTGGATAGCTTAAGGATTCATATTCATGTTTAGTATGTTCTGTATGTGTTTCAATCTGCTTGCTTGAAATGTTTCTGACCATCAGTTATTTGTCAAATGTATCATATTCTTGTTATAGGAATCATGTCCAGAATTATACCAAGACCAGTTTAAATACTCAGGACACCATCAAATTTTGGATAACATATGATTTATGATACCCCTAGCAAAGACAATATCTAATTGGTCAAGATAACATTTGAGGTGTTTCTAAAAGACCAGTTTAAATACTCAGGACACCATCAAATTTTGCTTTAAGCTTTCAGCTTTGCTTTTAGCGTTTGCTTTTCAGCTGCTGCTTTTAGTCATGACTTTTAACATTCTTTGAGCGCGGTTCCAGCGTGCGTCGGCCTGCACGCTGCTGCTACTTAGCCACGATGAGAAGAAACACAACATAGTCTCGTCAAACTTTACTACTGTTCTTTTACTCTAGTTTTCTTTTCTTTTCCGTTTGAGAGTTTCGTGTTCTGAGTTAAGTTTTGTAACGCCGTGTCTCCGAGTCTGACCTCGCGTGCCCGTTCAACTTCAGCCAGCCCACAACTCTGCATCGTCAGCCTACGCCCAACCACGGGCTTCCCAAGACGTCACTTCAACGACTACTGAACTTCCAGCCAATCAGCAACCTCGGGAAACCCCCTTTCCAACGACAACAAAGGGAACCCCGTTACACGGGCAACGCAAGTAACCTCCAGACTCTGATCTGTACTGGTGTATCTAATATAATTTTAACCTCATTGAGGAACTCAATTCGAGGGTTAATTAAGTGATTGATGGCTGTTTACTGTATGTCTATGCAATTTCACGTATTGCTGTAAACTTGGGATTCCACATTTTCATTCTCTTAAACTCATTTCCTTACTTTCTATCTTCCTGCAACTTGTGTGAATGTGTGAGTGTGTGTGCTTATGTGTTAGATTAGTTTATATGTCTTAGATTTATCTAATAAAGCCTTATTCATATTGAATAAGGAGAAGTATCTTGTGTTTTCTGCTTACAAGTTAATGTCTTAAACCGCCGATCTTGTTACTGTGCTTATTACTTGGATATTAATACTTTGGATATTAATATCCAGTGCAGATTTTATGTTAAACGGCTCGTACAGTGAATCGCAGGCCGTCTCAGTGATCAGCCGTGAAACAGTGATTCTGTTCAAATTCCCTTTAAAATCTTAAATGATTCCCTTTGAGCTAAACTGACCTGTTTCCCTTACATCTATAATGTTTTTTATTAATGACATGTCAATATCATTACATTCAGTGGACTACTGTATATTCTTACAATTATTAACAATGTCAATTATTTCCTTTTCATCAACTCCCCTAATAAACATTGAGCAATTATTACTAGAAATATTCACTTAATCTACCCTATTCCCAATTCTCTGCTCCAACATCTCTTTTGCTAAATTATAACCAATATTTAAATAATACTCATTGAATTCATTGACAATGTCATTCATTTTATTTATATTTATTTTATCATCATTTACAAAATAATTTGGGTAATCTACTTTTCCTAAATAAGTTTAATTTTAGCTGTAAAATTTTGTAAAAATGCTACGGGAAAAAATGTTAATAGGTTAACAATAAGTTCCCAACGTATATACAGGGAAAAACTTTAAAATATCTAACCAGACATTTCATGTAATTTTACAGTAAAATGCTGTTAACATTTTTAATTCCGTTAATTCAGTTTTTAGAAGTAAAAAATAACAAATCAATGTATAATTTACAGTCAAAAACTGTAAACTGATATTCCCAGAATTCTCTGTGTGACACTTCACAATAATTATTTTATGTTATGTTATTATGTTTAAATAATCATGTTTTTTAATAGTTTTTGTTATCAGTTATGTAAAGTTGGGTTTTATGTTATATCTTCTGTTGTTTAATGAAAGTTTATTGCATTATTTAAGTATCATGTGTGTTACCATGATGGTGTTTTGTGTTTGCATGAAAGACTCTGTTCACCTTCTTTATATTAGTATATACTGTACTTCTGCTTGTGGCAAAGCTAGTTGTGATGAGCTTTGATTCTTCATATGGCTTTCACTTTTACCACATGCATTATTATGGAGGTTGTCAGTATGTTAAAGTTACAAAACAGATTTTAATACCAATTTCAACCAAAAAAAAAATATACTAATGAACTAAAAACCAAGTTTTTCTGTATTTTTTTATAAAATTATTCTGCCAACCACAGTTGCCAATATATATATATATTTTTTTTTTTACAGTGTACTAATAAGTACTCTCCATGTTACTTGAATATCATTATCATCCTTGTCCAATAACTTATAATAGTCCTTTTTACTTAATCTTATAATGCTTATTCATTTATTTTTATATAAATGATATTTATTTTCCACTTGTTTTGTTCTAGTTGTTATAAAGTTTCTGTATAATGCATTTTTCTTTTTACATGCCTTCTCTATTCCCTTAGTTATCCATAGTTTATCCTGATTTTTTCTTTTTTTTTTTACAATCCACTTTGTCAAACAATGTTTATCATATAGTTCAATTAATATGGTCAAAAAAGTATCATAAGCTCTGTTAGGATCTTTGTTTACATAAACCTCATTCCAGTTTTGTTTCTTTAAGTCCTCACCAAGAGCAGCAATAACTTCTAGTGTTCTATGTCGAATTATTTTATAACTATTTTTCCTGTTCTCTATTATCTTTTCATATAGTCTTTGAAAGATCACAAAAACTGGAAGATGATCAGTCATATCATTTATAATTAACCATCTTACTATTTCCCCTTGTATTTCATTTGTATATATATTGTCTATTAATGTAGCAGTATCTACTGTTATTCTACTAGGTTTTGTAATCGCAAGAAATAGACCTTTACTATACATTATATTAGTAAAATCTGTTATCCTCTTATTTGATGATGATAACAACCTGGTCTATTAGTGTAAAGTCAAAATCTTGTTGACAGAATGTGCAGAGCTTGAATCTAGAGTGGCTACTTTCATAAAGATAAAATTTCAATGGATGATCATCAGTTCTTCCTCTCCTGTTTCTTTGTCTTTTTGATGACATCGGGGGAGATTCCTCCACTGATCTTGCTCTCTTCATGCCTTTTAAAGCAAAAAATAAAATAAATAAATAAAAAATTCTGAGTGAGGAACTTTCTGTAAGTACTTTTACCTGAGTAAAAAGAGTTTTTTTGGGTACTCTACCCAACTCTGGTCTTTGAACGATTCAGTATTCTGCTTTATAATAGTTTCAGGAGTCCATATGGTTGCTGATCAAGTTAGTTTCACTTTTTTTTGGAGTCTCTCACTGAACTACAGTGATGTCAGAGCTCTCTGTATTTAAACATTTAACTGTTCTGCTGTCAGTACTGGAGAGTACTCGTATTACTCGTTACTCATATTTGGGAAATCACCCAAAGTTCATTGGTTCATTAAAATTCACTGGTACAGTCCAATGGAAAACACCTGTACTGCCCAATGGCAGGAAACAAAGACTCACAATATGCATTGTGAATAGTTATGCAGTACATCATTCATTCATTAAAATAATACAATACATATGTTCTTTGAATAAAATTTCACAATACGAGTGCTACTGGTTAGATAATTAAGGCATTAGTATAATTACATCTAATGTGATGGGTTAATGAGAGAGCCAAGGCTTGCATTAATTAGTAAAATTAAGATTAAGCTATCATTGCCATGATACCATGGTAATATCATGTTTTTTTGGACACTGCCATGATCATAATATCATGGTATTTTTTAGGTATCTTAAAGTACCATGTACATACCGTGGTATATAAATATAGTTATCATGCAGATCTATAATATACAGTATATCAAGGTATTACCAGCTGATGTACTACAGTAATATCACAGACTATTTTGTAGGGGAGCCACTACCTTGATACAACAGTTTATTAAGGTCACCATAGTTGTTTTTTTTTTTTTTTTTTTTTTTTATCTTACTGGCAATTTCACTTTGTCAGGTGGAGATGAAAGGGAAAGAAGGCATGAATATTTATGAAGAGTTGAACATAAATCATTTATTGAACAAGCATCATATATTTACTTTACAAACATCTAATTATAGCATGCATTTCAGAAACTGAAAAACAAATAATAATAATAAAAAATTAAATCATTATTTTAATCCTATATTTCAAATTATCAGTGTAAAATTATTTATTATAATTGACAGGTGTGATGATCAGTGGGCTTGAGTTTTTACCTCCATCATTTTTGCATGGGCTAAAATATGGATAGAGTTTTTCAGTGAAGGACTGAGCAGTAAAAGAGTAGATATGAGAGCTGGACTCCACATCATAAAAAGAGACCAGACCCTCCTCATAATCCACAAACACACCGACCCACTGCGGCTTCACTCTCAGAGACAGAGAGACAGAAGGACTAGAGAGAGCCATATATTCATTTCCATTCCTCAGCCGCACAATCCAGTATCCATTACTGGGTCTTGCTGTGATTTTTCCCTTCCTGTTAATGGATTCTCTGGCCACCCCTAAATCCCATTTAGTCTTTCCCTTCACCTGCACCTCAAAATAAAATTTTCCTGAGTTGAATCCCTCCTTTCCCAGTACACAGACACATTTATCAAATCTCTCTGGTTTGTCTGGGAGTTTCTGATCAATGTCTCCATGTCTCACTTGTTTTCCATCATCAGAAAGGATGAGATCAGGATGAGCTGTATCAGGATCCAGAGTCACATCCACTGAGAAAACAGAATATGAATCAAAACCTCACAATACAGATACTTTGTGATGCTGATGTATTTTTAATATATATATTTAATCTAGTGTGTAATCAGATTGTAGTGCAGTAATGAAGCTGTAAGTGTATAAATGTAAACTAGTGTAGTGCAGACAGCACACTGTACCTGCATACTGCTGCATCCACTTCAGCTCTGTAGAGACTAATGACAAGAAAACATTATCAGATCTTAATGTTATATTTAAAGAATTGAGTACATCATCAATTTTCTCTCAGATTAATGTATGTATTGATGTACCAGTTTGTGTGAGTTTCTCATCTATTGTGTCCTTCAGTTGAGTCAGAGCTCTCCTCAGAGTCTCCAAACTCTCATGAGTCTTCATACTGATCTCAGACCAGTTCCTGGTGTTTCTAGAGCTGCACAGGGATGAGTGAATCTACAGCAGGAGAGAGGAGAAATCCTTCAGCATGGGGAGTGTTATGGTGTGATATCCTGCATTATCATTGATCAGAGAGATCATGTTGACTGACCTGTAGGAAGTGGAGGTGATTTTCAGTGTGTGAGAGCTGCTCCAGCTCAGTGTTTCTCAACTTTAGCTCAGTGATCTCCTGCTCCAGCTCTTCAATCAGCTCTTCCTCCTGTTTCTCTGCTGCTTTCTGCTGCTCCTCCATCATCTCCAGCAGTTCAGTCTGACATCTCTCAATGGAGCGGATGAGATCAGTGAAGAGCTCGACATGAGCTGCTTTCTCCTTCTCTGTGTTTCTCTGGTCAACCAGGACAGTCAACAAATTATAAGCAGTGTTTACTAAGATCAGAATCAGTGTTACTATTGCTCATACTTCAGTGTTTTTAAGGGGTTTCCAAATTAAGGAGTTTCAGGTAATAACAGCAATCTACATTCAGACAAATAGTGTGATTGCAAGTGCGCAACAATAAAACAAGAAGTTAATATTAAGTAACTTAGATTTTAGACAAATTATTGTCAATTGCCTTGTTTGTATTTGTTTCGACCACCGAAAATACTAGTTTCAAACAAAACTCATTCCTGTTTTTAAAAGAATCATTTGACCGAATTACAGGTGTTTCCTATGCGGAAGTCTTTCTTGTAAAAAAAAAAAAAAAAAATAAAAAAACAACCAAAAAAAAAACCATGACACACTTATAATTTAGCAGTTTAAATCAAATATCTCAACAGGGCATCTTGCTTTATGAATATGTATTATGTGTTTTTAAATAACCAAACTTCAACAACATAATGGCAGATCTTTTAATGCAAAAAAAAAAAAAAAAAATGCTTTGAAGTGACACTCTAATGATCAAGAACATTTAAAATATACAAATATGTTTTTCCTCAAGTTCTAATTGAATCCTTCCTTCGCATCCTAATCTGCCTTCAAAAGACCACTTTAGATTATATATATATATATATATATATATATATATATACACACACACACATACACACACACACACATATATATATATATATATATATATATATATATATATATATATATATATATATAGAATTAGTGTTAGGGGAGGGTACAGATGGCCTGCTTAATGACATGAATAAGCCAAGCTCAACAACCCAGGCTAAAAGATGTAGAAGGTCTAAGGGCAGAAAGCTATGAAGAGCCCACCCCTAAAACAGAATGAGCTACTGTGGTCTGCGTAACATCAAGCCGGTAATATCTGACAAATGAATGTGGTGAGGCCCAGCTTGCAGTGGCACAAATGTCCTGCAAGGAAACCCCTTTAAATAGAGCCCTGGAGGCCGCCATGCCCCTAGTGAAATGTGCTCTGAGGCCCCCTGGACGCCGCACTCCCTTAAATTCATATCCCAAATAAATGGCTTCCACAAGCCAACAAGAGAGCCGTTGCTTAGAAATAGGATCCCCCGTATTCGGGTGGGGGCCCAAGAAATGAAGAGTTGATCACTACTCCTGAAAGTGCTGGTCCTGTTGATATAGACCCGCAGAGCATGAACAGGACATAAAGCATTTATCCTCTGTTCCTCCACAGAGGAGAAAGGAGGAGGGTGAAAAGCAGAAAGCTCAAGGACCGCACAATAGATTTTGCCATTATAATGGGAGGGGCCATGGTTGGGCATTCAGTAGAGGGATTATCTCTAATATCTCTGGGCCATCTGGGTGCAATCAAAAGGCAGAGTGGAGAAAAAGCATAGAGCAGCACATTGAGCCATGGGTGGGCCAGAGCGTCCACACTGAGCGGGGCATCCTTGTCCTGTAGTGAGATGAACATAGGACAATGAGCGTTTTCACACAAGGTGAAGAGATCGATAGCCTCCAGACATAACCTCTTCCACAGCAGACTCACCATCTAAGGGTGGAGGCGCCATTCTTTGTGGAGTGATTTCCCCCTCGACAAAAGGTCTGCACCCCTGTTCAGAATGCCCTTAATGGGTCGCCCTTAACAACAGAAAATGTTGCCTGCTCCATACTAACAGTGGGTCATGACCTAGATCATGAAGCTTTGAGGAACGCATCAAACCTTGATGCCTGATATGTGATGCCCTTGCACGTGATGCCCTTGCAGGCGGGGCAGAAAATATTTCAGTGTCTTCCAAACAGTAAGGAGCTACAAATAATTTACGTGGGTTGAGTGGAGTGTAGGGGTGACCCTGAATAGTCGACGAATCGATGCTTTGATTCGAGGAACCTGATTCGACTACCAATCTAACAGTCTAATATTTGCGGGGTGTTATTGATTATGCCATTTTGACTATATGGGGAAGCTCAAACGTCTGATTTCACATAGAACTACTGGTTTTATCCCAATAAGTTAATATACAGCCTATTAAGATAAAGCAGTAAGAATCTGAAAAGAAAGAAGCTTCAAATTAATATTTTAAAGTGCATGAATAAATCCAACCACCCCTATAGATTTATGTTTCACTTTCCATAATCCGTGACCGACAGAGGAGCATCTTTAAAAGCTTTACCAAGAATCAAACTGACACAGGCAGAGACTGGATTTTTTCTAACAGGTAGGTACAGCCGGTGTATATATATCGTGGATATATTATTTACCTGATACAGGTGCTGGTCATATAATTAGAATAGCATCTAAAAGTTGATTTCATTAATTCCATTCAAAAAGTGAAACTTGTATATTATATTCATTCATTACACACAGACTGATATATTTCAAATGTTTATTTCTTTTAATTTTGATGATTATAACTGACAACTAAGGAAAATCCCAAATTCAGTATCTCAGAAAATTAGAACATAACTTAAGACCAATGCAAAGATAGGATTTTTAGAAATCTTGGCCAACAAAAAAAGTATAAAAATGAAAAGTATGAGCATGTACAGCACTCAATACTTAGTTAGGCTCCTTTTGCCTGAATTACTGCAGCAATGCGGCGTGGCATGGAGTCGATCAGTCTGTGGCACTGCTCAGGTGTTATGAGAGCCCAGGTTGCTCTGATAGTGGCCTTCTGCATTGTTGGGTCTGGCATATCGCATCTTCCTCTTCCCAAAACCTCATAGATTTTCTGTGGGGTTAAGGTCAGGCGAGTTTGCTGGCCAATAAAGAACAGGGATACCATGATCCTTAAACCAGGTACTGGAAGCTTTGGCACTGTGTGCAGGTGCCAAGTCCTGTTGGAAAATGAAATCTGCATCTCCATAAAGTTGGTCAGCAGCAGGAAGCATGAAGTGCTCTAAAACTTCCTGGTATACGGCTGTGTTGACCTTGGACCTCAGAAAACACAGTTGACCAACACCAGCGGATGACATGGCACCGCAAACCATCACTGACTGTGGAAACTTTACACTGGACCTCAAGAAATGTGGATTGTGTGCCTCTCCTCTCTTCCTCCAGACTCTGGGACCCTGATATCCAAAGGAAATGCAAAATTTACTTTCATTAGAGCACATAACTTTGGACTACTCAGCAGCAGTCCAGTCCTTTTTGAAGCGAGACGCTTCTGACGCTGTCTGTTGTTCAATAGTGGCTTGACACAAGGAATGCGACAGCTGAAACCCATGTCTTGCATACGTCTGTGCGTAGTGGTTCTTGAAGCACTGACTCCAGCTGCAGTCCACTCTTTGTGAATCTCCCCCACATTTTTGAATGGGTTTTGTTTCACAATCCTCTCCAGGGTGCGGTTATCCCTATTGCTTGTTCACTTTTTTCTACCACATCTTTTCCTTCCCTTCGCCTCTCTATTAATGTGCTTGGACACAGAGCTCTGTGTACAGCCAGCCTCTTTTGCAATGACCTTTTTTGTCTTGCCCTCCTTGTGCAAGGTGTCAATGGTCGTCTTTTGGACAACTGTCAATTCAGCAGTCTTCCCCATGATTGTGTAGCCTACAGAACTAGACCGAGAGACCATTTAAAGGCTTTGCAGGTGTTTTGAGTTAATTAACTGATTAGAGTATGGCACCAGGTGTCTTCAATATTGAACCTTTTCACAATATTCAAATTTTCTGAGATACTGAATTTGGGATTTTCCTTATTCACCATTTAAAAACAACAAAATAAAAAAAAAAAAACATTTAAAATATACCAATTATAAATGAATAAATATAATATACAAGTTTCACTTTTTGAATGGAATTAGTGAAATAAATCAACTTTTTGATGATATTCTAATTATATGACCAGCACCTGTATAAGATGCATTTGGTTTTGAGTCAAGCGCTTCATTGTTAGTACTACGGTTATATCTCTTCAGCGCACAGCGCAAGCAGGTCAAACTACAATGCAGAATATTAATAACTATGACTGGGACTGTTATATACATACTATTATAATGAGAAGACCATTATACTAAAACGCTATGAATTTTTAGAGTTTAGCTGCCGTGTTTATGCACATTGTTTCATGCAGAACCCGTCCACAAAAGGAGTTCGCATTCAGAGCCCCGCAGATATGTTCATGTGCATTCGGGGCCTTTTTGCAAATAGCCTATAAGTCTTAATATTAATGTTATGTTTTATAAATAACGAAGCGTAGCCTATTCTATATGAAATTATGAGTTGAATGCCATTGATTCAAAACTTGCTATCAAATGCGTCACTCTATTGGTCATCTTCAGCGCGCGCAGCTCAAAACAGAAATGCAGAACATTAACTGCTAACGTTTTATGAAAATCCTTAGTCGGGGACACCCCTAGTGGAGTGAAATTGCTTTTGCTCACAATCACTCTGAAGCCAATGGCTGTGACATGAGCAAGCACACAGGCAGTGTTTTGCATCAATTTCTCTCCTGAATAAGCTTTAATCAGCCAATCGTCTATGTATGTCAGGATCCTGAGACAAAGAAATGTTTTTTTTTTTTTTTTATGGCGGCCATGGCGAAGTACATTTTCCTCCAGGGTTTAACAGGTGGGAGGGTCACTCCGCTGCACAGTTGCTTACAGTGGGGTCTATGAGCCCTGCCTGCATTATGAGGATGGCGTCCCGTAGCGGGGGCTTAGGAGGCTGCACAGAGGGAATCTGGCATGGTGCGGGCATCGTAGGAAAAACAAAATTTGAAAGCCCCATCCTCCTTTTTCTTATCATCGCAGCGCTGCTGCATTAGCGCGATGGCAGGGCCGAAGAGAGCCTGGTCAGGCTCAACCAGTGCTCCAGCAATGCGTTGCCTCTCTCTGTTAGGGAGCAGTTAAAATGACCTGGTAAAAAAAAAACAAAAAAAAAACACATCTGGCATGTTTTGAGCCATATCACGCTCTCTCCAACCACCAAGACAATCATTGAGCGCCCGCACACTTGGACAGCCTGACAGGCATTATGGAGAACAAGGTTGTTCATCTCCTTCTGGTTGATGGGTCACACATACCGAGATTTGGCATATCCTTAACTTCAAGACCCACAAGACCATGTTTGAGATCAAGCGGATCTCCCCAGTAGTGCTTCATATGTTTACCAGATGCCGGGTGGATGGGAAGAAGCTGCTTTTTAGGGCTGACGCATTGAATTTTAAGGCATGCGGCCGCTCACTTACAAAAACTCAAGGAGGACCAATTGGGGTAGGGCTGTGAGACATAAACTTGAGGGGCTACTGATGACAAGATGGCCTCCCTGTCATCTGAGGCGTCAAGAAATCCCCAAGCAATGACTAAAGTTCTCAGAGAAATCAGTGGCTTCCTGAGCATGTTGAAGACCTATGCAAACTACGCAGAAAGGATGGGGATCCTAAGCGGCGATGAGGGTGCCGCACGTGGCTGGGCAGGCATGTGAGTGATTGTCCACAGGGGTAGGCGGGTCCAATTTTGACAGAGCGATGAGTAACGAACAATGGAGTGAGGAAAAGGTGCGGTAAGAGGCGGGCAGCCAAGTAACAAGTGCGAGCGTGAGCAGTTAAAATGACCTGGTAAAAAAAAAAAAAAAAAAAAAAAACACATCTGGCATGTTTTGAGCCATATTACGCTCTCTCCGACCACCAAGACAATCACTGAGCGCCCGCACACTTGGACAGCCTGACAGGCATTATGGAGAACAAGGTTGTTCATCTCCTTCTGGTTGATGGGTCACACATACCGAGATTTGGCATATCCTTAACTTCAAACCCACAAGACCATGTTTGAGATCAAGCGGATCTCCCCAGTAGTGCTTCATATGTTTAGCAGATGCCGGGTGGATGGGAAGAAGCTGCTTTTTAGGGCTGACACATTAAATTTTAAGGCATGCGGCCGCTCACTTACAAAAACTCAAGGAGGACCAATTGGGGTAGGGCTGTGAGACATAAACTTGAGGGGCTACTGATGACAAGATGGCCTCCCTGTCATCTGAGGCGTCAAGAAATCCCCAAGCAATGACTAAAGTTCTCAGAGAAATCAGTGGCTTCCTGAGCATGTTGAAGACCTATGCAAACTACGCAGAAAGGATGGGGATCTTAAGCGGCGATGAGGGTTCAATTTTGACAGAGCGATGAGTAACGAACAATGGAGTGAGGAAAAGGTGCGGTAAGAGGCGAGCATCCAAGTAACAAGTGCGAGCGTGAGCAGTTAAAATGACCTGGTAAAAATGACAAACACGTCTGGCGGAGGCTGATCCAAAGACGTGTCCTCCTGAAGACAATAGTGAAAGTCAAACAACCAAGGAGCTGTGAGGAAAAGGTAGCAAAGGTGCAAAAAAAGGTGCAAGGGCTTTATGCATTTGGTTAAGGGGCAGTCCCTTACCTGCAATTGGCACACACTCCTGTTTGTCAAGCCAGACTTGGTGCAATTGGATACTTCTGCAGAGGTCAGGAACGGATGCCCTTCCCAAAGGTTGATCTCAAAAATGAGATGATGAAAGAGAACATATATTTCTGTGGGAGCAGGATTGAAAAATCCGTCCCACACAGGTCTCTACTCCAAACTGAAGTCCTCAAAATCGGCCACTTCAAAGGACCCTCCTGAAAGGGTACAAGTGGTGGACACTTTTCACTCCCATGATTCTTTGTGCTTGTTTAATTTGTGACACAGATGTTGAAAGATGACACAGAAGTGTGTTATAAAGGAACTGGTTTTGGTCCCCTTCATAGTTCAGGACATAGGGATGAACCCTTCAGAATGGAATGCAGCCACCCAACTAAACTAATGCATCTAAATTATATATAATAAATATTTAAATTAATTTCATTAGATTATTTTAAACTCACTTTTCTGACTTCTGCTGACTGTTTGATGTCTTGAATCTTCTTGATTCTGTCCTGGATCATCTGCTGCATGTCTTCATGTGTCTTCATCAGCTCAGTCTATACAGAGAACAACACATTTATCATAACAGAGATTAAATTTACAATATATTTTCTTAGTGGACTTTTATTTCACAACAGGAAATAAAACTTGATTCCTTTAAATGTATATTAACTTCTACCTTCTTCTCTTCGCTCTCCTCTTCAATAGGAACAGTGTTGTGGTTCTCATGGTCTTTCACAGAACAGATCAAACACACACATGTCTGATCATCTCTACAGAACAGATCCAGAGGTTTCTCATGTTTCTGACATATATAGTCCTCCAGATTACTCACAGGATCCATCAGTTTGTGTTTCTTCAAACCTGTCACCCTCAAATGAGGCTCCAGGTGAGTTTCACAGTAAGAGCTCTGACACACCAGACACGACTTCAGGGCTTTCAGCTTTCTTTCCTCACAGATGTCACACAGAACTTCATGCTTTTTCTCAGGACTTTTCATTTTATAGTGCCCTACAATCTCTCGGAGTGTGGTATTTATCTTAAGATCAGGTCTTTGCTTGAATGTTTCTTTACAGTATGGACAGCTGCAGGTCTGGCTGTTGTCCCAGTGTTCATTCAGACAGGTCTTGCAGAAGTTGTGTCCACATGGAGTGCTGACTGGATCAGTGAACACATCCAGACATATAGAGCACTGAAGCTCCTCAGTTAGTGAACCACTGGAGGATGACATACCTAGATGGAGAAATGATGAATTAATTTATACAACAGATCATGAAATGTACATTTTTAAAAAAAAAAAACAAATATCTCAAAAAACAAAAAAAAAAACCTGTCTAATTTACACATTTTGTGTCAATATTAAATAAAAATGCTTAAAAAAGAATAACGTCTTTTTCACATATTCATGTGTAGTTTAAAAAATCAACACAATTTGTGTATTTTCACACTGCATTTAACACAATATGTGCAGACCGATGTGCTAACACTTTTATGTGTAGTTTTTAAAGATGTCCCTTATTTAAATGAGCTAGTGTGAACCAATAGGGACTAACGTTAGGGTCTTTGGCAGAATAAAGTCAGCTCATAATCTTTTTAGTCCGAATCACAGCAACGTGCCATTTCATTTTACTTCTGTATTGTTATAATGTAAAATATCTTATTTATACCATAATCGCTTTATTATGTTATCGACTACCTCATGTCAAAACTGCTCATCAAAACCAGCTAGCGAGGAGACGAAGATGATTCGCACCATGTCCCGCCAATTCGAGCTGGAGACTATTGCAAGATTCCTGAGGTAAGCTGTACTTCAAATCATATTTTGCTCACATTTATTAACAAAAGCAATGTTTCCTGCTGCTGTTGTTTTAATACTGTTTTAAATGTGCGGACACAGCAAAATCTTGTGGGCAAAAGACGGTTATTGTCAATAGTGTAATGTTAGCTGAAGCACATTAGTAATGTAACATAACTTTACTGTAAACCAAGCAGCTTTCTGTTGGTTAGCGCAGCGAAAAAGCATTGAAAATTGATTTCAAATCTACAATCCTTTCACACTTTCACGCAAAATTTCCAGGGGTGAATAGACCTTTACAAATAAAAAAAAAAAACAAGTAGTGGTAGATGATTTAAAAGTTTGCTGAAATTATTAGCAATATGTCATAAGTATTATGCTTTGGAGCCACTGGTGCAGACCAGGTAGCTGACAATCTAAATTTGCTAACATTACATCAAACAACGTTAAGTAATATCTAACTTTATGTTTATTACACAGGAAATTAACCAATCAGAAGATTGACCTTTTTCTGTTCACTATTCAGGTAAGCACTGCAGTAAAACTTACACTAAATCATTCATTCATACCAAATCAAGCATTCTTTAGTTTATATTTTAGCATTGTTTGATCTTTCATTAGGCAGAAGACTCTCTACCATTGCAGTCCCACATGACCAGGAAGGTATCTAATATCAGCGCACAGGTGGGTTACCTACTGTAGGAAGGAGAAAGATCATCACATGATTTCTTGCATGTGTCTTAGTGTGTTTTTGTCTCAAACAGCTACCCCTTCACTGCAGACCATCTAAAGGCTAAATCCTAAATTGGAGTCTTTCTCTCTATGGATCTCATCATTTTTTGGACAGAATTTAGCATATCTATTAAAATTAAATCTGGTATAATTTAGTTTACAGTTCAGCTGAAATGTTTTCGAATATGTTATTGAATATGTTATTGACAAGCTGTTACTTACAAATATATATTCTTAGAGTAAAAAAGGTGTAAAAGGTTTAAAAATGTAGGTTAAAAATAAATTGACACTAATGTGGAATTTTCTCCTCTCTCTCTATTTTAAAATAGTTTTGAAACCCATGATCTCAACTTAAAGACTGAGTGCATTTGTGTTTGTGGACACGCATACAGACCAATGAAAACTCTGATTTCTGTCTTCAGAGAAGTTCATTTATTCCCAAAGGTGGACAAAACATTGTGTTGGCTTTTAAAAGGCTATTTTGATAATTACTTTTACTCCTGTGCTGTGGAAAAGATGGAGGAGTACAGAGATTGATAATAAGAAATGTTTTTAGAGCATCAAAGAGACTTCTTCCAGAATAATTTTGGCCACCAGTGTACATCAATCCAGAAAAGTTCGGAAAAAAGTGAAATGATTATGAAGCTGGGGTTGTGTCATGTTACCTAATGAGATGAAAATAACTGTTTCTTCCTGTGTTGGACATTTCCTTTTTGACTGCTTAAAATCATACATATATTTTCTGTAGTTCTATTAATGTAATTATTGATATTTCATCGTAATAAATATTTTGACAATAAGCTAAACAACCAATGAGACTCACATGGATGATCATCAGTACTCCCACTTCTATTTTCTTGTATTTTTGATGATGTCAGGAAAGACTCCTCAACTGCTTTTGCAAAACAAAAACAGTGATTAAATACAAAAAAAAATATAGTAAAAATACAAAAGAGTGAGGAACTGCTGGTTATATTATAGGAATAATACTGTATATATATATATATATATATATATATATATATATATATATATATATATATATATATATATATATATATATATATATATATACACACATTTTCAGCTGCAGTATAAGTGGTTTGTGTTCAGTTTTTCTGCAGGTCATTTATTTCATGTTTCTTTAGTCTTTCTCTTGTGTTACAAAAGGGTGAAACACCAAACTTTGCTTTACAACCAATCAAATGACATAATTTGAATGAAATTCTGATATCATTTCATCGCAGTAATCAACTAAAGCAGCTGAGTATTTGACACGCTTCAACCTGCTTCTGTTCAGCTCATTCGAGTCTGACATAAAACCTACTAAACCAAACCTGTTCAGGACAATCTCTCTTATATTTCTATCACTTACCTGTGAGTATCAGGTGTGTCCACAAGGTTCTTTGAACGATTCAGTTTTCCCCTGTTTGAAGATTTAGATCGTTTCAGGAGTCCATATGGTTGCTGATCAAGTTAGTTTCACTTTCTGGGAGTCTCTAACTGAACTACAGTGATGTCAGAGCTCCTCCTGTTTTTAAACATTTAAATTTGTCCCTGTATTCGGTGTGTTGGTTCATGTGTGTCTGTTTGTATCAGGACTGATGTTTCTGTCAGCTCATGAAATAGAGATTTCAGCGGACTTACAAAAGCTTGATAGTTTGGCAACATTTGCGAAGAGTTTCCACGTAAATCTAGCAACAAAATTAATAAACTGACAACAGAACGCCATGCTCTGGTGGTGCTGCTATGCAATTACATACTGAACAACATGCTTTCAATGGGCGTGTCTTCACGTGTCCTCAGTTGTTGCCTCTAGCTTTTTTCAGCTCCGCTTACTCTCTAAAATTAAACACTGTCTGCTGGAAAAACCTCTTGCGATAGCTGTTCATGTGTTTATCACTTCTCGATTGGACTATTGCAACTCTTTGTATTATGGCATCTCAAAATCCCAAGTAGCTCGTTTACAATTGGTCCAAAACGCAGCAGCCAAATTTCTAAAAAAAGGCCGCAAATACAATTCTGCCACTCCCCTTCTGCGAGCACTTCATTGGCTTCCTGTTAACTTTAGGATACATTTTAAAATACTCTTATTTCTTTATAAAATGTTCGCATCTTGCTCCGCGTTACCTATCTGAATTGCTGCATCCTTACAACCCTTCCAGAGATTTAAGATCTAGTAATCATAACCTACTTATGGTTCCCTCTACAAGGCTGAAACGCAGAGGAGATAGAGTTTTCTCGGTGATGGGCCCTAGATTGTGGAACAGCCTGCCAGCACCCCTTAGAGCTGCTCCAACTTTATCGTTTTTTTAAATCTCTTTTGAAAACTCACTTGTTTTCTGAAGCCTTTGCAATTTGATGTTGTGTAAATGTAGCCTATTTTTATCTATGATCAATATGTTGTACAGCACTTTGGTCAGTCGTGTGATTGTTTTAAATGTGCTTTATAAATAAAAGAACTAGAACTAGAACCAGAACTACTGTAAATACACAGGAAAATGTTTCAGAAATGCTGAGAAGTTAATGTTTGTATAATATATAGGGATGGGTACTGAAACCCACTATCAAATGGGCCCCGAGGATAAATTATGAAAGACCGGAGTATTGATAAGCTCTGATGTTAAAGGTTCTGCTGTCGGTACCGGAGAGATCAGGAAAACGTACATTTAAATTACTATATAGACATTATCTTGGAAATTTTATTGCACCAGAGTCACCAGCTGTTTTTATATGCAATAATATTCTGATATATGTCTATGATGCATTATGATAGAGGAGAGCACTAAACATTCAAACATCTGCTTACACTTCTGGCCCGTGGGTGTAGATATTAATCTAATTATTTTTTTTTATTTTTATTTTGGCTTCTACGGATTACACAAACACACAAAAAAGATATGAGGTAAAACTTTGAAAAATTGCATTTCATCAACCCTTAACAGCGGAGTCCATTCCTTCCTCCCTAAAATTTAAACTTAACATTAGAATCAGCACAATCATGAATGTTGTAAAATGCTGTCTTTACTGTTGTTAAATTGCGGGACATGTTTGATAGTACAATGCTGAAAGCACAATATTTTGCGCAAGAGACACTGTTCCCCAGGCTGAAACGTGTACACGTGCTCCAATATGCACCGCAACTAGGCAAGCAAATTACACTTTGGGCTTTGGGTGAATGTCCAAGCAATCATATACACACAAAATATGTTAAAATGGCCAGCTTGGAGATTGTTCACTTGAACACAGTTTATGTCTTAAGTGGACGTGAACAGTTGGGAGAAAATCCGATGTGTGTCAATATATATTGTTTTAAAGTGACAGCAGTGATTGTTACTTGGGCCATCAATGTTAATCAAACAACAAAATGCAAAGAGAAAATCAATCTATTGGAGTACAGGTGGAGCTAGGGAAGGTAGAGGGGTTCAGAGGAACTCTGAAAGTGTGTTGCAATGCTCAAGCGAATTCTAATCAGCCATTTAAATGTAAAGCAGCATGCTCATTGGCTGCATAAGCAACATGAACCAGTCAGCTTGTGACAGGTCAGTTATGTTAAAGACCAATAGTCTGTGCCATCTAGAGTTTCAAGACAGAACTTGGTATATATCTGGAACATTGAGAGCAAGAAACTAAAACACACAGTAAATTACAATTCTACTGAACTATAAAATTGAATTATGCATGGGAAGAATATCTCCAGAGTGTCAGCGACACAAAGCAGAGCCTGAGAGACAGCAGGTGAATGTGTTGAGTGTGTGTATCGTATCTGACCTCAGTGTGTTTCTCTACTGTACACAACAGTGACCCTCAGCACGTGTGTGTTTATATGTTAAACACTGTGGTATCACAATCTAATTTGTTACACTTTTTATTTGTTTAAGTTGTTATTATGTTTTCATTGTTATTATGTTTCTCCACATATATTCTAAGTTTCGTCAATATTAGATCTTTTTACAGTCATGCCAAAAAAGGAATTCTGAATTGAACTGAACTGAATTGAGAGAGAGAGAGAGAGAGAGAGAGAGAGAGAGAGAGAGAGAGAGAGAGAGAGAGAGAGAGAGTGTAAGTGAGCTTCTGCGAGAAATGTCTTCATAAAGAGCTGTTGGACGGAGATAAAGATGTGTGTGATCTAAAGAAACTGCAAGACAATATATATATATATATATATATATATATATATATATATATATATATAATGAATCACAATTACATTACAAAAAGTTTTTAAAAGCATGATAAGTGATATGCTACTGTGCTTTAACTACACATAATGTCACCAGAGTAAAACTACAGTTACTACGGTAAAAATATGGTAAGTGTTATTTGGTAACTGGGCATTTACTAAGAGGATCTAGTAGCAAACCATAAAAAAAAATTAAAAAAAATAATTATAATAATTAACACATCTGGACAGTGACGTTTGGTGCAGTGTTAGGTCACTGGTATGTTTTTCAGTATTTCAGCTGTTGAATCAAACTACAGTAAGTAATCATTTATTTATTGAACATCTTATTTCTGGGATCAATATATTGGAAATTAATTAAATTGATCCCTCTATGTTAAATTGTCCCAAATGGACAGACACAATCAGCTGTAAGTGTCGTGGAGCAAACAATGGTCTTTTTCAAAGTTGTCAATAAAGTTTAAGAAGCAGAATTCCAGATGTCAAAATAAGACTTCATTGAACAAGGCAACAAAGCTGAGATGACAGGCACCGCATCTGATTCTTTACCCGTCCGGACATATTTCTTACCAAAAAAATTAGTAATCCAGTTTTATAGGTTCCGCCTGTCTGGTTTGCCACAATTAATTCATACCCCTCCTGGCACATCTTTTAATTGTGGAATGCGGCCAAATCTGCCTTTTTTAATATAGCTTTTATTTCAACATCTCTGATTTGTGGGAAGTATCCCAATGGGACATACATCTAACTTGTTTTTGTTGTTCCAGTCATATTGGGGAAATCACCTAAAGTTCAGTGATTCATTTGAGTTCACTCATACAGTTCAATGGAAAACACCTGAACTGCCCAACGGCAGACACCACAATATGACTCACAATATGCATTAAGACATCCAATATTGAAATAATCACATCATATTTATCAGTCTATTGATTTTAGTGAATAGTTATACATCATACTCTCAGTAAAATATAACAATACATATATTCTTTGAAAAAAATTCACAACTCACAATGCGAGTGCTATTGTTTAGATAATTAAGGCATTAGTATGATAACATTTCATGTGGCATCTTTCTTACCAAAAAATTAGTAATCCAGTTTTATTTGTTTCACCTGTCTGGTTTGCCACAATTAATTCATACCCTTCCTGGCACATCTTTTAATTGTGAAATCCGGCCAAATCTGACATTTTTAAAATAGCTTTTATTTCACCATCTCTGATTGGTTGAAAGTATCCCAATAGTACATAAATCAAACTGTTTTTTGTTGTACCTGTCACATTGGGGAAATCACCCAAAATTAATTGATTCATTTAAGTTCACTGGGACAGTTAAATGGAAAACACCTGAACTTCCCAATGGCAGGCACCACAACATGAGACATCCAAAATTGAAATAATCATATCATATTGATCAGTCTATTGATTTTAGTGAATAGTTATACACCATACTTTCAGTAAAATAGTACAATACATATATATATAAAAAAAAAAGCACAATACAAGTGCTTCTGGTTAGATAAATAATGCATTATAATGTATAATAATTAATTCCTTACATTTATATAGCACTTTTCTAAGCACTCAAAGCGCTTTACATTGTCAGGGGGTATCTCCTCATCCACCACCAGTGTGGAGCATCCACCTGAATGATGCGACGGCAGCCATATTGCGCCAGAACGCTCACCACACACCAGCTTATTGGTGAAGAGGAGACAGAGTGATGAAGCCAATCAGCAGATATGGGGATTGTTAGGAGGCCATGATGGTCAGAGGCCAATGGGTGAATTTGGCCAGGATGCCGAGGTCACGCCTCTACACTTTTTGAAAGACGTCCTGGGATTTTTAATGACCACAGAGAGTCAGAACCTCGGTTTAATGTCTCATCCAAAGGATGGTGCTTGTTGATAGTATAGTGTCCCCATCACTACACTGGGGCACTAGGATCCACACAGACCACAGGGCGAGCACCCACTGCTGGCCTCACTAGCACCTCCACCAAGTACCCCACCCATCCACATACATCCCTTATCATCATAAGTTAACAACCAGTCTTGGGCTACAGGATGACATGGCTGGCCATCTTAAGTGATGGGTTAATGAGAGAGCCAAGGTTTGCATTTATTAGTAAAATTAAGATTAATATCATTGCCATGATACCATGGTAATATTAAGGTTTTTTTTTTAATTTATTTTATTTATTTATTTTAGTTTTTTGGACACTAGAAAATTAGTTATACTTTATTGCTGAAAATTAGTCTTTGGTCTGGCTTAACATTCAACAATAACAATACAATCCACATATCAATACAATGCACATATTGCATCAAATAAATACTTAATACATTCATCCCTGCTAAAAACAATGCAGTTCTACCCTTTGTACAAGAGACATATTGCATATGACATGCACATTGCTTATATATTGCTTTAGTTGCATTCAGTGTCTTATAACAGCTCCCAGATGGTAACAGTTTGAAGGCATATTTCAGAGGGTGTGTTATATCTCTACTTACAGCCAAGGCTTTCCTCCTAACTGCCATATTATACTGAGAAATTGATATTTGCTTAGACTTTGTTATTTTACTTGCCATCCTTATCACTACCCTGACCATAATAGCATAGTATTTTTAGGTACCTTAGAGTTTCATGTACATACCGTGGTATATGAATATAGTAATCATGCAGATCTATGATATACAATATATCAAGATATTACCAGCTGATGTACTACAGTAATATCACAAAACATTCTGTAGAGGAGCCACTACCTTGATATTTTATTTATTTTTTTTACAGACAATTTCACTTTGTCAGGTGGAGATGAAAGGGAAAAAAAGCATGAATATTTATGAAGAGTTGAACATAAATCATTTATTAAACAAGCATCATATATTTACATTACAAAAATCTCATTATAGCATACAGATTTTTAGAAATTGAAAAATAAATAATAAAACGTCATTATTTTAATCATTTTATATTACTGAATAATGAAATCATTATTTTAATCTTGTATTTCCTAAGAGTGTAAATTCATTTATTATAATTGACTGGTGTGATGATCAGTGGCCTTGAGTTTTTACCTCCATTGTTTAAGGATGGACTAAATAATGGATAGAGTTTTTCAGTGAAGGACTGACCAGTGAAAGAGTAGATATGAGAGCGGGACTCCACATCATAAAAAGAGACCAGACCCTCCTCATAATCCACAAACACACCGACCCGCTGCGGCTTCACTCTCAGAGACAGAGAGACAGGAGGACTAGAGAGAGCCTCATATTCATTTCCATTCCTCAGCCACACAGTCCATTGTCCATTACTGGGACTCACTGTGATCTCTCCCTTCCTGTTAATGGATTCTCTGGCCACTCCTAAATCCCACTCAGTCTTTCCCTTCACCTGCACCTCAAAATAAAATCTCCCTGAGTTGAATCCCTCCTTTCCTAAAACATTTACACATTTATCAAACCTCTCTGGTTTGTCTGGGAGTTTCTGATCAATGTCTCCATCTCTCACTTGTTTTCCATCATCAGACAGAATAAGATCAGGATGAGCTGTATCAGGATCCAGAGTCACATCCACTGAGAAAACAGAATATCAATCACAACTTCACAATACAGATATTTTGTGATGCTGATGTTTTTAATATTTAACCCAGTGTGTAATTAGATTTTAGTGCAATAAAGAAGCTGTGAGTGTATGAATGTAAACTAGTGTAGTGCAGACAGCTCACTGTACCTGCATACTGCTGCATCCACTTCAGCTCTGTAGAGACTAATGACAAGAAAACATTATCAGATCTCATATTTTAAGAATTGAATACATTATCAATTTTCTCTCGGATTAATGTATGTATTGACATACCAGTTTGTGTGAGTTTCTCATCTATTGTGTCCTTAAGTTGAGTCAGATCTCTCCTCAAAGTCTCCAGACTCTCATGAGTCTTAATACTGATCTCAGGCCAGTTCCTGGTGTTTCTAGGGCTGCAGAGGGATGAGTAAACCTACAGCAGGAGAGAGGAGAAATCCTTCAGCATGGGGAGTGTTATGCTGTGATATCCTGCATTATCATTGATCATAGAGATCATGTTGACTGACCTGTAGGAGGTGGAGGTGATCTTCAGTGTGTGAGAGCTGCTCCAGCTCAGTGTTTCTCATCTTTAGCTCAGTGATCTCCTGCTGCAGCTCTTCAATCAGCTCTTCCTCCTGTTTCTCTGCTGCTTTCTGCTGCTCCTCCATCATCTCCAGCAGTTCAGTCTGACATCTCTCAATGGAGCGGATGAGATCAGTGAAGAGCTCGACATGAGCTGCTTTCTCCTTCTCAGTGTTTCTCTGGTCAACCAGAAGTCAACTAATTATTAGCGGTGTTTACTATGACAAGAATCAGTGTTACTGTTGCTCATACTTCAGTGTTTTTAAGGGGTTTCCAAATTTCTCAACCGAAGAACAAACTTAAACCTGCACTGTTTGCAATGTCTTTCAATCATGTTGAGGAGAGGTGCGATATTACTTTAGTAATCAGGTAATCACAGCAATGTCAATATTCAGACCAACAGTGTGATTGCAAGTGTGCAACAATAAAAGAAGTTAATATTAAGTAGCTTAAATTTTAGACAAATTATCGTAAGTTGCCTTGTTTGTATTTGTTTCGACCACCGAAAATATTAGTTTCAAACAAAGTTGCAACAAACTGTAGTGCTGATTCATTCTTGTTTTTAAATGAATCATTTAAGCGAATGATTCAAAATCAATGACTTAGCCATGAAGACAGCCATTTGTCACCACCTACTGGTGCAACAATGTAATAATGATAATAATAATAATAATAATAGTAAAATAAAATGCTTATTTTATTTTACTATTTACTTTTTAAGGTTTATTTTGAAATCATGTAATGATAAGAGTGGCAGAGATACAATACGCCACCAAACAATGCTAACTTGTGTCATGTGACAGCATACCAGTATCAGAAGATCTTGGTGTTCAAACTGGGGAGCAGGTATACATGAGTTCAGAAATATACAGGGGGACAAGAACATGAAGTCCTGTAAAGGTGATGAGGAGTATCTTGTATTGGATATGAAAACGAATGGGTAGCCAATGAAGTCTGTGTAGGATGGGAATAATGTGAGAAGATTTCTTTGAAAAACTGAGAACCCTAGCTGTAGAGTTCTGAATATATTCGAGCTTATTTATTGTTGTGTTTGGTAGACCATAGAAAATAGAATTACAGTAGTCGAGTTGAGAAGTAATGAAGGCATGAACCAGTGTCTCAGAATCACTGATATTTAAGAAGGGACATAAAAAGTTAAAAAAATCAAATTTAAACAATGCAAACAAATTCAATGAAGATATGTGAGGAAAGAATGAGAGAGAAGAATCAAAGATTATACACATATTTTTAACATTAGTGGAAGGTCAAACCAAGACTCCAACAATGTTAACATTGTCAAAAAAGAAGTGAGATAAAATCTTTTTTGGTGAACTAACAAAAAGTATATCTGTTTTATCAGTGTTGAATTTGAAAAAGTTACTGGTCATCCAAGCATTTATATCATTAATACAAGCCAATATGGAGTTGGTGGGAAAAGGAAAATTGTGTTGAGAATGGATATGAAGTTGGGTGTCATCTGCATAGCAAAGGAAGTTGAAGCCATGATGACGGATAATGTTACTTAATGGGAGCATGTAGATCATGAACAGTAAAGGCCCAAGAACAGATCCCTGGGGAACACCGTGAGACACTGGGGCACTAGTGGACTTAGCCTGGCGGATAGTGATGTAATGCTGACAGTCAGACAGGTAGGAAGTGAACCAGGATAAAACAGTTCCAGAAATACCAAGAGCAGAGAGTCACAAGATGAGAATACTGTGAGAGACTGTGTCAAAAGCATAGTAAAGGTCTAACAGAATTAAAATGCTAATGGAGCCTGAGTCAGTGGCCATAATGAGGTCGTTGATAACCTTAAGAAGTGCTATCTCATTGTTGTGGAGTGTGCAAAACCTGGGTTGGAAACAACCATAGAGGATATAAGATGACAAAGACGATTTAAGTTGAGCAGCAACAACTTTTTCAAGTAGCTTTGAAAGAAGCGGGAGATTCAAGATTGGTCGGTATTTGGCCATGTCAGAAGGGTCGAGGCCAGGTTTTTTTAAGGTTACAGTTAGGTTAAGGTAGATTTCACCCTAAGGTGAGGGGAGGCATTTCACAGTTTATTTCGATGAAGAGGTGATCAGAAAGTCCAATCTGAGAGCCAAACGCAGAAACATTACGTAGACCAGTAGTGCAGACCAAATCCAGTATGTGACCTTTTAAGTGCGTAGGAAAGTCAGTATGCATACAGACTGTGATATTCAAACACTGACATGAGTTCACGGGAATCTGCACAGTCACTTTCAACATTTATGTTGAAATCACCAAGTAAGATAACAGAAGAAGACATGGCACAGGAAAAGGCCTGTTAACAGTTCGTGCAGTTCAGTGAAAAAAAAAATTGACATTTGTTTGGGTGGACGATACAAGAAAATTACAAGCATTGGGGATGTACAAGAAATTTTGAGAACTAGGTATTCAAAATTTAAAGTCACATGAAGGTTGAAGGTATTGACTAGGCTATATTGCGGCGATAGAGAGCAGCCAGACCACCAGCCCAAGATGTCAAACAAGGTTTGGCCAGGTAGGTGTATCCAGATGGAGTAAGGAGATTTAGGTGGAAATAGTGATTTGGGATTTTCCTTCAAAGCTCTTACTCTGGAGGGTAAACCCTTCAAAAAGATCACAGGGATGACCCCTTCAGAATGAAACACAGCCACCCAACTAAACTAATGCATCTAAATTATATATAATAAATATTTACATTTATTTCATTAGATTATTTTAATCTCACTTTTCTGACTTCTGCTGAGTGTTTGATGTCTTGAATCTTCTTGATTCTGTCCTGGATCATCTGCTGCATGTCTTCATGTGTCTTCATCAGCTCAGTCTATACAGAGAACAAAACAGACACATTTATCATAACAAAGATTAAACATAATATTTTTTCATAATGAACTTTTATTTCATAACAGGAAATAAAATCTGATTCCTCATTTTATGAGCCCTTTAAAAGTATATCTTCTACCTTCTTCTCTTCACTTTTCTCTTCAATAGGAACAGTGTTGTGGTTCTTGTGGTCTTTCAAAGAGCAGATCAAACACACAGATGTCTGATCATCTCTACAGAACAGCTCCAGAGGACTCTCATGTTTCTGACATATATAGTCCTCCAGATTACTCACAGGATCCATCAGTTTGTGTTTCTTCAAACCTGTCACTCTCAAATGAGGCTCCAGGTGAGTTTCACAGTAAGAGCTCTGACACACCAGACACGACTTCAGGGCTTTCAGCTTTCTTTCCTCACAGATGTCACACAGAACTTCAGAGTTTTTCTCAGGACTTTTGTTTTTATAGTGATCTACGAGCTCTCGGAGTGTGGTATTAGTCTTGAGATCAGGTCTTTGCTTGAATGTTTCTTTATAGTATGGACAGCTGCAGGTCTGGCTGTTGTCCCAGTGTTCATTCAGACAGGTCTTGCAGAAGTTGTGTCCACATGGAGTGCTGACTGGATCAGTGAACACGCCCAGACATTTAGAGCACTGAAGCTCCTCAGTCAGTGAGCCACTGGAGGATGGCATACCTAGATGAAAAAATGATAATAACAACCTGCTCTACTAGTGTAAAGTCAAAATCAAGACAATGAATGGCTACTTTCATAAAGATAAAATAACATTTTGGGTTCTTGACTCACATGGATGATCATGAGTACTCTCTCTTCTGTTTTCGCATCTATTTGATGATGTCAGGGAAGACTCATCAACTGATCTTGCTCTGTTCATACCTTTTTAAGACAAAACAAACAAACAAACAAAACAAAAAAACATTTGAGTGAGGAACTGCTGGTTATATTAAAAGAAAAGTATGGTATAAATCTGAAAATTATTATTTTGTTAAAAATAATAAAATAAAAATGTTATTTTGTTATTTTTGATTTGTGTAATTGTGATTTTTAGCTGCAGTATAAGAGGTTTGTGTTCTGTTTGACTGCAGGTCATTTATTTCCTCTTTCTTTAGAAACAACAAAATTTGCTTTTCAACCAATCAAATGACACTTTTAATATAGTTCTCATATCATTTCAGTGAAGTTATCAACTAGAGCAGCTGAGTATTTGACACGCTTAAACCTGCTTCTGTTCATCTTATTTCAGTCTGACATAAACCCTACTAAACCAGACCAGATAGAAACCTGTTCAGGACAATCTCTCTTATATTTCTATCACTTACCTGTGAGTATCAGATGTGTCCACAAGGGTCTTTGAACGATTCAGTTTTCTGCTGTTTGAAGATTTTGATCGTTTCAGGAGTCTATATGGTTTCTGATCAAGTTAGTTTCACTTTCTGGGAGTTTCTCACTGAACTACAGTGATGTCAGAGCTCCTCCTGTTTTTAAACATTAAAATTTGTCCCTGTATTCGGTGTATTGGTTCATGCGTGTCTGTTTGTATTGGGACTGATGTTTTTGTCAGCTCATGAAGAAGAAATTTCAGCAGACTTACAAAAGCTTGATATTTTGGCAACATTTGTTAAGAGTTTCATTATCAGAATCAGAAAGAATCAGAAAGAGCTTTATTGCCAAGTATGCTTGCGCATACAAGGAATTTGTTTTAGTTACATAAGCTTCTAGTACACAGAGACAACAACAACACACAAACAAACAAACAAAAAAAAAAAAAAAAAAAAAAAAAAGAAAAAAGAAAAGAAATTGTAAATATAAAGACAAATATTGCAAAATAAATCTAAATAAATAAATAAATTTTATGAACAGTTGTGCTATAGATGATAATGGAATAAAATAGAGTAAGGTGCAGGGATGTACTAGGATGGAGGTAGTAACAAATAAATATAAGGATATTGCACATTTTTATTGCATAAGTGGGGAACATTTAACTGATCATGAGGTAGATTGCCTGGGGGAAGAAACTGTTCTTGTACCTGGCTGTCCTAGTCTTTGCAGCTCTGAAGTGCCGGCAAGATGGCAAAAGTTCAAAAAGGGGATAACTTGGATGTGAGGGATCCAGAGTGATTTTCTGAGCCCTTTTCCTCACTCTGGATGTATACAGTTCTTGAAGGGTGGGCAGGGGAGCACCAATAATCCTTTCAGCATTCCGAACGGTTCTCTGTAGTCTTCTCATGTCTGATTTTGTAGCTGAACCAAACCAGACAGTTACTGAAGTGCACAGGACAGACTCAATGACGGCTGAGTAGGAACTGTTACAGCAGCTCCTGTGGGAGGTTAAACTTCCTCAGCTGGCGAAGGAAGTACAACCTTTGTTGGGCCTTTTTAACAGTGGAGTCAATGTGATTGTCCCAGTTCAGGTCCTGAGAGATGGGGGTTCCCAGGAATCTAAATGACTATGATGGTCAGTAGTGGGAGTGCAGGGGGGTTTCTCCTGAAGTCCACTATCATCTCCACAGTTTTGAGCATGTTCAGTTCCAGGCTGTTAAGACTGCGCCAGACAGCCAGCTGCTCAACCTCCTGTCTGTAAGCAGATGACTGTAGTGTCATCTGTAAGCTTCAGGAGCTTGACAGAGGGGTGCAGTCGTTGGTCTGCAGGGAAAAGAGAAGTGGGGAGAGAACACATCCCTGAGGGGCACCAGTGTTGGTGGAGCGGCTGTTTGACATGAATTTTCCCAGTCTCACTACCTGTTGCCTGTCTGTCAGAAAGCTGGTGATCCACTGACAGATAGAGCTAGGAACAGAGAGCTGGGTCAGTTTGGTCTGGAGGGGCTGTTGGGATTATGGTGTTGAAAGCAGAATTGATGTTGCAGGATGAAGTGCAGTCCCATGTTAACTGCATCATCCATGGATCTGTTTGCTCGGTAAGCAAACTGCGGGGGTTCCAGTAAGGGTCCAGTTATGTCCTTCAGATAAGCCAGTGCCACTTTTTCAAACGACTTCATGACGACAGATGTTAGAGTCATCGTCCCATGGAGAAGAATCCATGTCAGCCAGAAGTGTTTTGTAGAGTCTGCGCAGCTCTGGCCCATTATCTTCTCAACAATGCCGAGACTGAGCCGACATTTCAGCCGGAATCGGTCCGAGTGTGCTTGTTATCTGGGTATATATTTACAAGTTATAACTTTGCATGTAATGCCTTTTTTCCTAATTGTTTTGAGATCACACCTTTTGTTATGTTCACGTATTAAACTGAGACAATGCGCATCAAAGTTTTAGTGGAAAAAAGAGTCACTTTTTAATAAAAAAGTACCAGCTTTAAAATTATTCTAAATTCATAACGAAATTCAAACAATAAATACAGTTTTGGTGCTCTTTAATTCGCCAGGCATGGTATCTTTAGCGCCTCAGTTCAAGAACAAGTGAACCTATTTAATCTGTCTCTTTACCACTATAGTAAATAATGAACATTAATTAACATCAAAATGTAGGCTATTTTATAAGAGAGCCTACAGGAAAACTTACTGAAATGCCTCATGCAAAAGCTCATTCAGTGTTTCAAACTAGAGAAAACGTGTAAAGCTTGTAAACATTGCAACCCGTATGTGACGACCCTGAGTCTTCTCCAGATCCTATTGGACAGAGTGTGTCAGTTCCTAATTGGTCTTCTCTGTTAATTGTTAATTAGCAGCATATATAAGTTTATTACCTGTTGAATAAGACAGGGCACTCTGTGGAATGGTTTCTCTGGAGTGGCACTGGTTTCAACATGTAAGATCTTGTTGATATGCTAACCTTTGTTCCTCTTTGCAATTCTGATTTCATGTGGTTAAAAGTTTTGTTGTGATATTTATTTTTTTCTTGGTTTTCTTTATTACCCCTTGTTTATTATCACTGATTGCTGTTGTATTAGTTAAATACAACAAAAGTATTTGCATTGATATCCTTTGTTGTTTGATCCCTCTTTTATGTTGCGGCTTTAAAATGAGCTGGTCGTAACATAAAATTGGGCGCTTCTCCGGAATGCTACATATAAGTAAATGTATAGTGTTTTTGTGTGTTCAGCTTTGTAAATGAGTAGACTTCAGGTAGTTAGAGTGCTCTCAGCTGGATTTAGGCACTGTTTGTTATTTTTGTTATTTTTCCTTTCTTATTTTTGAAGGTTATTCTGGACGAAAGTTTTAAGTCTCCGTTGGGGATACGCTTCAGGCTTTTGGTTTGAAATGCCAATTGTCTTTGAGTTCAGTGTTTAAATGTGGCCTCGAGTCCAGTACACCTTTGAAGATTATGTAGATTTAGTTAGTTTTTTTTTTTGTAGTTAGGAACTGAAGTCTCATTTTTCATAAGGTGGCACTTTTTTGTTTTTCCGAATTCATGTTTGCGACGCCTACCGAGTTAGAAGGTAATTTGACAAATGACTTGTGGTAAGTCTTTATCTTAAATAGTCTTTATCTTCCATTTGGAGCATGCTTGCTGTGATTGATCCCTGGCGAAGTGGCTGATTGGATTTGTAGTTTTAATGCTGCAGTTGCATGTGTTCACATTGTTTGTTTGCTCTGTTCTCTTTTAACAGTTGTCATCATCAGTAATCAAGGACTTCTTTGCTTTTCCTTCTGAAATTTTATTGGAGAGGTGCACAAAGGAAGAGCTTTTGCAGATTGCTGAACAATTTGATGTGGATGTAACAAGCAGTGATGGAAAGCTCAAGGAAACGCTGATGAAAGTTGTGAAGAGTGGACTTTCTGAGCAAGGTTTTTTAGAGGTAAGAGCTCAAGTTATTAACCCTGAGGAGTCTGTATCTTCTCCTTTTTTTTGATGTCGATCAAAATTCAAAGTTTAGCTAGATGTCTTTACAAGAGAAGCAGTTGTGTGTTGATGCAGGAAAAACTGTGCTGAATGCGACGTCTGTGCTTTCAAAGAGAAGGAGTTAGAGAATGACTTTGAAATAAAGAAATTGCAACAACACTTAGTTACGCAAAATTGAGTTACAACTTGAAAAGGAAAGTGGCCAAAAGAATTTTGGACATTATTATTGCAGTGTATGTCGGTAGGTAGAGCACAGGAGGTGTATTCCGTGCTGACTACAGAGCAAAGTGCTGATTGAGATTGTAAAGTCTGCTATATTGCATGCTTATGAATTGGCACCTGAGGCATATCGCCAGAAATTTAGGAATAATTTGAGGTATTGAAATATTGAGTTTGCCAGAGGAAAAGAAAATCTGTTTAATCGTTGGTGTTCCTCTGCACAAATTACTAAGGAACAGCTTACAGAGCTCATTCTTTTTAGAAGAGTTTAAAAGTTGTGTTCCAAGTGCTGTTGCTATGTATCTCAATTGAACACAAAGTGAATAAATTGTCTGATACTGCGCTTATGGCAGATGAATTTGTTCTCACTCAAAATTCTGCTCATTTAAATGAGTTGAGCAGGTCAAAGTTGAGTGTTTCAGTTAAGAATAAAGATTGTTGCAAATCAGAGTGTTGTCTCAACTTCTGCAGATAATGCTTCACTCACACGTACAGTACAAAAGAAGAAATGGTTTGCTTTTATTGTAGGAAGCTAGGACATAAGATTTCAGACTGTGCTGTTCTTAAAGAAAGAAGGCTGTTAAACCTGTTTGCTTAATTTCTACGTGTCAATTTTAGTCCTGACAGAAAGATTTAGCAGATGGATATCACTAAGGTGGAGAATGTTAAAAACTGTGACTTTGGGCCACTTCTTACTGATGGGAGTGTTTATTTGCCTGACTGTGGTGAAATGGTGCCTGTTCGTATCCTGCGAGATACTGGGGCAGGGCAGTCATTTTTGTTGGAAGGACTTTTGTTGTTGTCTGAATGTACCACTACTGGATCTCATGTGTTGGTCAGATGGCTTGAAATGGGCTACATGGAAGTTCCTTGACACCACATCCACCTTAATTCCGAGCTTTTGTCAGGTGATTGTAGTTGTCTGAGTTTGTGGCTTACTTCCTATCCCTGGTGTCACTTTCATACTCGGAAATGATTTGGCTGGAGGTAATGTTTGGGAAAAGTCAGATTGTGGAGTTCCACCTATAGTAGCTCCCGTTGGGGAGGAATTGAATGGATTTTCTGAATGTCCTAACTTATTTTCTTGTACAATAACTTGAGCAATGGCCAAGAGAAGGATGTCAGATGAAATGGAAAATGTTCTTAATGATGCTTTTAGTTCATCTATTAACGCTCAATCTGAACCTGAAACTGTGTACACCATGGCCGAAGATGAGATTTCTGTGCAGGAAGTACTATGTGTTGATGACCAGACTGGTCTTTCAAATATGGAAGCAGACTTGTCACTTATTTGTAATGACCATGATAACACTTGTTCTTTGTCTCCAATTTATAGTAACCCTTCAAGTTCCTTAGCTGCTGGTAGAGGAGGAAATAAAACCATGTCTGTCTTCTTTCTTCAAGATGGATTGCTTTGTAGACAGCAGCCTATGAGTTCTGACTGTTCACTTGATCCTAGGATCCAAATTGTAGTTCCTCTTACTTTTCGTCAAGCTGTCCTACAGTTATCACACCAGGGCTTTGCTGGTCATATGGGGGTACGGAAGACGTATTTTGAGGAAATTTTATTGGCCTAGAATTAAGAGATGTGGTTAACTATATACAATCTTGCCCCATTTGTCAAATGACTGGAAACCAAACCAAAAGGTTCCACTGACTCCTTTACAGCCTATTGCTGTAGTTACCACTCAATTTGAACATTTGACCATCGATTGTGTTGGTCCTTTTCCATTATCTAAGGCTGGGCATGCTTACTTGGTTACAGTAATGTGTCAGTTAACACATTATCCTGCAGCTTATCCGCTGAGATCAATTACAACTAAATCAATTTTAAAGGCTTTAACAAGTTTTATGTCTGTTTGGTATTCCAAAAACTCTTCAGTCTGATCAGGGTTCAAATTTTATGTCCCGACAATTCTCAAAAGTAATGCAACAACTCAAGGTTAAACACAATATCTCAAGTGCTTACCACCCCCAGAGTCAAGGAGGGTTGGAAAGGTTCCATCAGATTCTTAAGTCACATTTGAGATCGTATTATGTTGAACTTGATTGTGACTGGGAGGATGTACTTCTTTGGATGCAGTTAGCTATTCGTGACGTTGTGCAAGAGAGTACCGGTTTTAGTCCTAACGAGTTGGTATTTGGACACACTGTCAGAGGCACTATTGCTGTTTTAGCTGATGTATGGAAAACATCTGATCCACCTGAGAATGTCTAGGACTACGTGAGTAGTTTTCGTTATCGACTACGAAGCCAGAGCTATTGCTTTACGAAAACTAGATAAGTCTCAGGAAAAAATGCAGAGGTTGTTTGATCATAAGGTTCAGGCAAGAAGTTTCCAAGTAGACGATCAAGTGCTTGCTTTGTTACCTGTTTTGAGTAGTCCATTCCAAGCTAGGTTTACTGGACCTTATATGATAAACAATCTTTTAAACACACCTGATCGTCGGAAGAAAGTACAAGTTTGTCATGTTAATTTATTGAAACCTTACATGACTCCTGTATCGTCTCTGCCTGTTAATCTTGTGACTACTGACATCATAGATCTAGGTGTCCCAGAAACATCTGTAGAGATGGCTGATGTTCTGGAGGAGAAGAATGCTCCTCCTCCAGGTGTAGTAGAAGGGCGCCTTAACTCTGAGATTCTTGCTGATTTAGCTTCTCAATAGTCTCATTTGTGTGAACCAGAGAAGACTGATTTTAAGTTGGTGAATTTATTCCCCTCTATCTTTTCTGATGTTCCTACCCAAACTCATGTCATTGAGCATGACATTGATGTTGGTATGGCTCAACCTATAAAACAACATCCATATTGAGTAAACCCTGTAAAAAGGAAGTTGTTTCAGAAAGAGGTGGATTATTTAATTATTTAGCAGAACCCAGTTTTAGTTCTTGGAGCTCTCCCTGCATTTTAGTGAGTAAACCTGATAATGCTTATCGGCTTTGTACTGATTACAGGAAACTTAACACCCTGACAAAGCCTGATTGTTTTCCTCTACCCAGAATTGACGACTGTGTAGATTGTGTATGTTCTGCACAGTTTGTCAGTAAATTCGACCTCCTGAAAGTGTATTGGCAAGTGCCTTTAACCTCCTGTGCTAAAGAACTATCTGCTCTTATAACCCCTGATGGTTTTCTCCAGCATACGGTTATGCCTTTTGGAGTTCAAAATGCCCCCGCTACATTTCAGCATCTAGTAAATAGTGTTGTCTGGGTTGGCAGGATGAAAAGCTGATTTGGACTATGTTGTTCTGAACAGTTCTTCTTGGTCTGAACACCTTGCACAAATTGTGGAACTTTTTGAGTGTTTGGCTACAGCAAACTTGACTGTAGCCTTGCCAAATTCGGTAAGATTTACAGTGACTTAGGTAAGGTGGTTGGAGGAGGGTGCGTAAAACCTATCAACGCCAAAGTTAAAGCTGTCTGTAGTTTTCCCACTTCTGCTACTCGACGTGAATTACGACAGTTTCTTGGGATGGTGGGCTACTATAGAGGGTTTTTCCAGAACTTTGCAAATGTAGGTGCACCTTTAACAGATCTGAGCTCGAAGAGACCTTTTGAATGGTCACAACAATGTCAATGTGCCTTTTGATAATGCAAAGTCTCTTTTGGCCAATGCTCCTGTGTGTCCTGTTTTGGCACCTAATTTTGAAAGACCTTTCATACTTGCAGTTGATGCTAGTGCTTAGTAGAAAAATAGGCTTTAGCCCTGGTCTACATTCAACATTTTGAAGTATTTAAGTTCAATCTGTGGTCCTATCGTTGTTTACACCGACCACAATCCACTAACTTTCTTGGATCGAATGTATGGCAAGAATCAAATCATGAGGTGGAGCATTATTTTACCGCCTTTCCACCTACAGATTAAACACATTCACAGCAAAGACTACCTAATTGCTGATGCTCTTTCATGGCTGTAAGAGATCTCTGTACCATTGAGTGCATCTTTCTGTGGGGGGTGTTTTTTTTTTTTTTTTTTTTTTCTCTCCCTCTCTAGTTTTTCCTCTGTCCTAGGGCCCAGGAGTCTGGAAGTGAAATGGAATATGGAAATGATATACATTTTTTTTTTTTTTAATTTTTTTAATTTTTTTTTTTTTGTTTCTTTAGATAACCTCCTTTTGGACTGGGAGGTGTAACGACCCTAAGTCTTCTCCAGATCATATTGGACGGAGTGTGGCAGTTCCTAATTGGTCTTCTCTGTTAATCTTTAATTAGTAGCATATATAATTGTGTTATCTGATGACTAAGACGGGGCACTCTGGTTTTAACATGTAAGATCTTGTTGATTTATGCTAACCTTTGTTCCCCTTTGCATTTAAAACAAGCTGGTCGTAACTCTGAAATATACATTTACCTCAGAATAACTAAGTGTCCATGAGCTCATCAGTCAGCTAGAAAAATGACTATAGAGGAGCATTTTGCTATATGCGCTATTGCATATTAATGTTTTTACTTAACCTGTTGTCTACATGATTTAACTCCGCCTATAAAATTGCATTTTACTAATGAAGAAAAACAGACTGAAAGTGTGAAAGACATACACTCTTAAAAAAAAAAAGGTGCTTAAAAGGTTCTTCACAGAACCATTCAGTCAAAGGTTCTTTAATGAACCATCTCTTAACTTTTTATAATCAGAACCTTTTTTCGCCACAAAGAACCTTTTGTGAAATGTAAAGGTTCTTCAGATGTTAAAGGTTCTTTATGAAACCATTTAGCCAAAAAAAGGTTCTTCTATGGCATCGTGAAGCACCTTTTATTTTTAAGAGTGTTTGACAACATTTACATAATGCATTGAGGAGCCCAAACTACACTCCGTGGCCAAGTGATGCTTATGGTCCATAATATTGGTACAGATTCTGTATATTTCAAGCTGGGAAAGACATTTAGTTCCTACTTTAATTGAGCGTAGTTCACAAGTCATCTACAAGATGGATAAAAATGCTGATAAAGTCAAGAAAATGAGACATAACATGACAGTATGATTGAAATGTTAAAATGTAAATGCTATTTTTTTTTTTTTGGAGCCCTGTATTAGTATGTTTAGTTGTTTACTCCAAGAGTGAATTGATTAGCATATTTACTGAAGACAGAAATGAAACTGGTGTTTACTGACCCCTAGTGGACACAGTAGAGCATGACACCCAAAACTGGTTAAGCCACATGATGAGGTAAAATGTCTTACTGAAAAACACATTCAGAATTAAGCACAACTACAGGTGATTAAAATGAATTACGTGATTAATGTGGTTGCACTGTACCTGATGGACTGTTATACTGTATTTGGAGTAAGCTGGAACACATTCACATTTACAGTCCCTCCAGTTCACCCCCAGAGTTCATTATTGCCCCCCCCCCCCACTAGATTATAGACTCGAATCTAAATTAAATCAATCCAATACCATATCAGAGAAACTGTTTATTTTGACTCATGTATATCACATTATATAATAACTTTAATTTGTATTTAGTGAATGTGTATATGAGCTTCTTATGTGTTCAGACTGAGATGTTACAGAGACACTGCATGCTGATATTGTACAGTATGTAAATTATTCATCAAAACAATATCCCTTGTGATGAAAATAGATTCATTACCAATTATTAAATTGTTATCTTATTTTTTACATATTTATTTTCATGTTTGACATTTTAACACTTTTATTTTCCTTTAAGTTCTACTTCACATTATTTTTTTTTTTTTATATTATCTGTATCTGTACTATACAGGTGTACTTTGTATGCACACTAAATTAAGTAAATTTCATAAATAATTACAAAGAACCGGCAAGGAACACAATAGTATTTCCTTGTAAAACACAATCCAATAAAATCATGTTTTACAGTGCAGTATTGAGTTGCAGTATTGCTTTGTTGACTCTGATTAACAGTTTGACAAAAAACTTTGAAAATGCATTTATTCATTTTCTTTTATGGAAAATATTTAGTGATAAATTGGAATGTGTGTGTTTAAGAAAGAGAGAAAGTGTCATTGTTAGTGAATGCATTAAAAGTGTAATAACAGTTTAAGGATATAATCCGTCATGACGGTGAGACAGACAGAGACTGAGATCTCTTTCTCAGGTCATCATTTAGTGTTGATTAGATGATAAATGCCCATTCATTAATATTAGTGGATGAAAGCTGGGGTGATTTATTGCTGCCTGGGTCTGAGATGTGAGTTTGTTGGTCACTCAAGCGTTGCAGCTGAGGATTTAGTGTGTGTGTGTCTGTGTGTGTGTGTGTGTGTGTTTGTGTCGGGTCGTGTCACATGAACAATGATGGTAAACCTGAATTCATCCTGACGACAAAAACAGCTCAATAAACAGAATATCATCATGGTGATTATTTATGACAATTTTGGTATGGTTGAGGGTTTGTCTTCAAAGACAACATAACATAAATATCACATAAAACAAATGTTCTTCTACACTGTAAAAATATTGATATATTAGTGTGAAAAAGACTAATAATCTGATTGATGACAAAATCAAATCACATTTGGTCTAGTATCATGCTGGGGACCTGACACTGATTTAGTTTGCTCTGTAATATTTTATTCTTAAATAATCTAATTATTATTGATAAATCCTACATTTTACGTGTGAAATACTGACATCATTCAGTTTTTTTTTTTTAATTTTTTTTATATATTTTATTTTTTTATGTGCACTGAAAAAAAAGGTACCATCTAAATTAACTGGTCTTATTGAAGTCAAAAATATTAACATCACTTAACCAACATTTACATAAGGGATAATCCACAGGATCTACTCGATCTGATTTCTGGATTTCAAGGAAGGCAGTGAACTACCAGTGAATTAAACAGTTTTAATGAACTCCTACTAGCCAATTAGAGTTGACTTTTCAGACAGACCATGGTATACATCAATTTAAATTGACAAAACAAATTGTTTTATGGGTTAAATTAGGTAGAAGCAGCTCTTTAAGGTAAAAGTTGCACATTCTATAGAGCTGGAATTAATGATTTCCAGAGGTTTATTGATTTAACTGGAACCCGTCAACAAGAGAGTAAAAAACAAACAAACAAACACTGACATGTCTTGAAATAGTTTTGCTTATGGAATGACAATCACAGCCAGTCAGATATCTGATAACTACCCAAACCTGTTAGTGTAGCTACAAGTGTAGCTCTTTACTAAAAGTCCACCAATTCAGGAAATTACACACACACACACACACACACACACACACACACACACACACACACACACACACACACACACAGGAGTTTAAATTGTGCACTGGCCCCTGGAAGAATTTGAAATCACATATTATCATATTTCTCATTATATTTTTACCATTACTTTATAGACACTAAAAAGTGCTGTAAGAAAAACTGATGAGATGTTGAAGATCTTTATGAAGATGTTTATTGCAGCATGGCTGTGACAAAGTACATGTAGTGCCTTGGGTTCAACGGAGTCAGAATGAACCCAGAACATCCTAAGTTCAAACCTTTTATACATTTTCAGTTTACTACCCTTCATGTAAATGAAGTTGCTCCTGTTGTAACATCTGTAGTCTGTATGTTAATTAAGTTCTGAAACCTCTTTGTCTAAGGTGGTTCTCAGTGGGACTCATTCTAATATTGGTCACCATTTGATCAGGATGTGATCATCCCAAATGATCTACCAACAACATAACTGTTGACTTTCTTCTTCTTTATAATAATTAAGCCATTTTGGGAAATGAGTATGATCAAACATATTGTGGAGTGGAAGCTGGGTCCAGGGGTACAATATTATTTAACATCAATTAACCAACCTATATACATTATATATAGGTTGGTTCTTTGATGTTAAATGATATTTTTGACTTGGGGAAAACAAACAAACAAACAAACAAACAAACAAATTAATTTAGATGTTACTGTGTTATGTTATATTTTTTCAGAGAATCATAAATGTTAAGAGCACTAAATACAGTATATGCAGTTCTCAATTCAGCAACAGTCGTGTTGAAACCTGCTCACATGATAGAGGAGCCATTGAGAGCGTGCTGGTCAGCTGCATCACTGTCTGGTACGGGAACTGCAGTGCTGCTGACCGCAAGACCTTACAGCGGACAGTAAACACAGCTGCAAAGATCATCGGTGCCCCTCTCCCCTCCATCCTGGACATTTTCCTTGCACAATGCTCCAGTAAAGCTACCAGTATTGTGAAAGACCCCACCCATCCCTCCCACAGACTCATCCAGCTCTTGCTATCAGGACGACAGTACCGGAGCATCAGGCCAACTCTGCAAGACTGCTCAACAGCTTTTTCCCCCAGGCAGTGAGAGCCCTCGATTCAAATCACCTCACCCCCCACTAAAACCTCATCCACAACCCTACCTCCTGAAACCAGGATCTTCTGTCCCCCCATCCCACCACACCACACAACATGCACCACATACAAACTATTGAAAACCTCAAGAACATTGTGCAATTCTGAGTGTGCTACACACAGGTGAGTGGGCTGGATATACCACCTGTAGAAAAACACATTCTTTCCTCTTTATATGCACCAGACAGCTTATTATAAACACAAATGTTTACTTGTGAATGCACCACAAATCATACTGCATACCTCTTTTGCACAATAACATGCACAGTTATTATGTAAAGTACTTGTATAGTCTGTATTAGGTTATGTGTATGTATAGTCAACTATTTATAGTATATGTATAGTTAGATTACCGCTTCAGATAGTTAGCTATGTAGGTCTAAAAAAAATTATTTCGTCTAGTGTTGTATGTTTATATTTATGTTTATTTATGTAGCACTGTGGTCCTGCAAGATGTGACATTTCGTTCCACTGTATGTCCACACGTAGTGGAATGACAATACAGCTCAACTTAAACTTGAACTTGATATGCAATAGATCTCGGCAATGCTAAGCATTTCAGCCTCTGATGGAGGATTATGATGTCACTTTTATGCCTCTGGGTTAAGATTTATTTAAACTGATCAGATTAGTATTTATTTGTATTTTTTTTCTATACTTGACCTTTAAAGATACTGACTAGGACACTACAGTAAATCGAAATGAACTCGTATTCTAGTGTATATACAGTAAAAATTCACTAAATTGCTCTGAGAACTCTTTCTTTATTATAGCCACTTCCTCATGGTCTTTTATTCCCCAATTGAGTTTTCTTATCTTTCTTTCTTCTTAACCAAGTTCCTCCTATGCTGCACGTGCAAATTCACCTTCATGTACTGATGTTGCTCCAACACAAAACAAATGAACCAGCACAAAATCAGATATAAAAAGAGAAAAAGCTAGAGTTTTTGTGATTTCAGCACTGTACAGCTTTTTGAAATCATGGAAATATACAAACATAAATAAAGAATGGTGCGCAGATTTCAAATTAAATGAACAAGCAAACCAAATCTCATTATTAATGACTCTAAACATGCATAAGCAAACAGAGGCCATTCATTATTATTTTTCTTTCTTGTCATCTTGTGAAAAAGCACAAGAGAATGAATTGCGCAACCGCAACACAATATTAAAAAACGGTCTTGTGTCAGCTTTAATGTTTCCAACACGAATTTAAAGGATACTAGTGAAATTAACGCACAAAACATTTGACAAAAGAAGTTTGTTGGTTTGAAATGACAAAAAGGTCAGCCTGTTATTTTGGGATGCGAACAACATCAATATCCAAAGCTCAAGTACTGTGGATAAACAGAAAGAGATTTATGCCTTTATGCCTAATATGTGAGAAAAACTGCCTGTGAAGGAATAGTTCACACCAAAATGAACCTTTGGTCATTATTTACTTTTATTATTACAAATCCAATCATTTTTGTTTTCCATATACTTTTTTTTTTCCTGTATAAAATATTTTAAAATATCAAAAAATAATAATAATAATAATAATAATAATAATAATAATAATAATAATAATAATAATAATAATAAAAGTTTGAATATGTGTTTTATGGCTCATAAATAGGCTCGTATGATGTTGAGAATATGGAGGGGGAAAAACACTTTAGCAGAAAAAAAAAATACAATTTGGTGCAGATGCTGATATTTATATTGACAAAAAGTAAGATGAAATTCTGCTGCTGCTTGTAATGTAAATCAATGAGATCTTTATAAAAGTATAGCAGATACTTAAAATTATATAAATATCAGTTGTCCCCCTATATCTCCAATAATATTTCTTAGTAAGATGATATTTTAATGCTTAGTTTTAAGATCAAAGCTCTGTAGTTTCAAAACATATAATGCAATACAATGATGATAAGGACATGAAAAAAATAGACAATTTTAAGTTGCTTTGTTGTTGTTTTCTATAAGACAAGGAAATGGTCTATATTTGATCTACTTTGAACATTTCTTACTACTTAACTAAGGGTTGTTTGTGGATTTCTTCAGTTATTATACATGAGGTTGGTGATGGACATCAAATCACACTGTCTACTTTCACTTTTACTTCTTTTTTTTTTTACTGTTTATTATTTACTATCAGTGTATATCAAGGCATTGTCTTAAAGATAACTAGAGGCACGTGCAGACAAAGAGAAAATGCAAGTTCAAAGTCACGAGATACACTCCTTCCTTCATAAGTTTAGGGTTGACGCTATCAGATCAACATCAGTGTGTTTCTGTCTCCACAAGCTGCAGTGTCAGACCACAAGATGGGAATGAGCAAGTTTATCTTGACTGAGGCACTTTCTGCCGCAACAGGAGTGAAGGTGAAGCTGCAGTCGCAAATAAGCGATAATGAAACAGCCTGGGAATTGGATGTTTTGAGTCTGCCAGCTGTTGCTCTTCTTGGTCAACTGCCGAACTCGGGACTGAAAGCTATAAGTCCACTGAAAACTCAATGCACAGTCGTCTCTCTGCAACAAGAACTATTTGTGATCCCAGATGAATTTTTCGATTCAAGGTATGATTTTGACTTTACAAACAAACTGTGACGTGGGATGCATGCGTGGGGACGAGCCGTACCGCCGGCCTTACGGGTGGATGCGCTTTGCTCTGAAAGTTCTGAATAAGTACCCGGATGGAAATGCATGGCTGGGTCCAGACGGATGGAGAAGCCACTCCATGCCTGGTGAGTGGCCTGTCTCCTACCACGGAACCGGTCTACAGGAGGCCAAGGGAATAATACAGTCTTACTACCAGACGGGAAGGGTCAGATCTATGGAAGAGGGATTTATTCATCTCCAGACATTTCAGTGGCAAGTACCTATGCACGAATGAAGCAATTCACTTCACAAATAGATGGAAAAACCTACAGAGTTGTCCTGCAGAACCGAATCAACCCTGCCAAGAGGAAAGTCATCCAAAGAAATCAGTATTGGTTGGTCCCAGTCCCTGAAGGCACATCTGCTGAGCAAGAGAGAATAATAGTGGAGAGCGCCATTCGTCCTTATGGACTTCTGCTTCAGGAAGTGAAGAACTGAAATATATAGAAATGTTATTCACTGCAGGTGTCACAGTAGTTTGTCTACTTACACTTTTACTTATTATCTATGATTTACGACAGATTCAACATGGTCTATCAGAGTATCAAATTCCCTTTCAAAGATCACTTTATTTTTGTCAAATTTGAAAGATGAACATATATGAGAAGCAGCTTTATCAAAAGAAGAAAAAAAGAGAGAGAATATTTTCCCCAATTTACAGCATCCTGAATGATAAGGAAAGATTGCACACTTTATTTATAATTGTTAAATGAAACATTTTATGAATTCGGCTTCAGTGGAAGTTATAGATTTGACAATGCTTGCAAGGAGTACGACAACTTCAATTATATTAATTTTAGATAGATACTGACCAATACTTTGTTAATTACATACTGTATTGTGATTGTTATTTAAAAAAAAATACTGCTTTATTGTTGTGCAGTTGATAAATAAACTTTGGCTTGACTTACATTCATGTGCTGTCAAACTGATTTTTCTATTTGCATGTTTTTTTCATTCGCAGCGTGTTGAGCTCTCTCGGCCACCGTACATGATGGATCACAGTGCTGATATCAACATTTTGGGGTCACATGGCTATTAAGAGGAAACATGAAAGATGCTTAACATGTGTTGTTAGGTAATTTTTCAAAAGAAACATTTACTGATGGAGACGCGTTAAAGCATTCCAAAGGCTTTGTGTGTCAAGAATGGATTGCGTTTAACTGCAGTGTGAACATGACTGTTAGTAAAGAGATTCTTCCAGTTTTGCAGTTCAGGCCAAATATATTTTATCATGCTAATGTTCGTCTCCAAACGCACCTCACTGAAGGACTCGGAGCCTGTCCTCACCTTTATCATTTGACAAATCTCTCCCCTCTCTCTCCTTCTCTTTCCGAGTAAGTGAAGTAATTTCCCCCCGCGCTGATGATAAATGATCAGCCGGTCCTCTTGATGCCCTTCCAGTCCTCACAGCCTAATTAAAGAAAAACATTTCATGATTGCCTATTTTTCCTCATGCGTGACAACCTATTATTCTTTCTGCTACCTGATTAGGGCCTTATTATGCGGAGATGTAGATTGATTTAACAGGGCAGAGTAATAAAGCTGTACTTGCTCTGATTGAAGGAAGGTGCAGGTTGAGTCGGTCACAGTAATTGTTATTACTGGCTGCTGATCGCGGAGGCAGAGCGGCTCCAGATGAAATTGAATTAGAAAATTAGAAGGTCACTCGGTGAACAACAGGTGCTGTTTTGGGCCGAGCTCCTCTCGATGGAGCTGTCAGGAGAGAACATTCGAGCTGCGCCATTGTCCCAAATGATAAATCGTGTCCATCACGTTGGCTAACACTGACATATTTCCATCAAAACAAGATTAATCTCTTCATCAAAGCGGACAGTGTGTTGATATAATTCTTGGCAAAAATGGGATGCAAACTGGCAAATTGCTTTTTTTCCCCTCCCCTCTTTCATCTATGCAGCACAGACTGATTGATTCAATTATTTTTTTAATGAATTAAGAATTGAAGGAAACAATTTTCTGCAGCTTTTCTCCAAATTTCATATTCTGTGCCTATTTTTAAGCAATCAAGCGGCTGAGCTGAGAGACATCACTGATGAACCGTTTAAAACTCATCCAACCGCACTGATATCAACACACACATAGACATATAAATGGACACACATGCACTAAGAAACAAATGAAAAAGTGTGTCAGCCAGGATATATCATGTATGTATTTGCAGATACATATATTAAACTAAAAATGACAAAGATAAAAATCATAATTCAAAATCAAAATCAGCTAGTTGTTTTATTTAAATATAATGTCGTGAACATTGGGGAGAATGCTAAACCATGTCTCTTTGGTTTGAGTCATTTGTGCTGCACTGCACTGTAAGTTGTAAATTAATACATTAATTAAGGTTGGTAAAAATGAATGTACTGCATATAGCTTGGTTCACTGATAAATAATTTCTGACTAGAATAAAACCATTTATTTTAGATGTTACCATTTCTTTTCTGGTGTAACCTCTACAGTAAAAAACTGAAATAAATAAATGAAAAAAAAAAAAAAAAAAAAAATCAAAACATTTTCTTAATTTTTTTTTTAATTGGTGATAATTCTATATGAATGAATGAATGAATGAATGAATGAATGAATGAATGGATGAATGAATGAATGAATGAATGATGCATTTATATAGCACTTTATTGTGCATTGCTGTACTTTACAATCATTTTGGGGGGTGTTATGTTCTCCACAGAAAATGAGCCATGATTGTAATATATATATATATATATATATATATATATATTATATATATATATATATATATATATATATATAATATTAGGACTCAGAAAAGTTAGACCTGTTTGGCAGAATAAACATCAAGTACTGTGTTGAAAAATGAATCTGATGAATTCTGTCATGTGTACTCTAGCTCTTTATGTCATTTTTTAATGATCAATAATTAATAAAGCTGAAGTGTCTGAGATTTCTGAAAGTCTGCTAAACCCTTGTATAGAAATATTTCCTTAAAATACAACGCAATCATATTTTTATGAAATTCAGCATTCAAAATGTTCTGCAGAACCAAAAGTCTCTGAGCTTCTGATTAATCTGCTTCATCAGTGACAGATTCTCTCATAATCAGCGTCTCTAGTGTTGACAGTCTCATTTACAAGGCTCTGATAAGCCGTGTGTGTGTGTGTGTGTGTGTGTGTGTGTGTGTGTGTGTGTGAAGCTTTTCTTCAGGTGAGTTTGCTGCTCTGCATTCTTTTTTTTTTCTCGCCTTTCAGAAATGCACATGAAATAATGAGCTGACAAATAGGTTACAAATCATTGTGCTGCTCTCACTTCACTGACACTCTCGACATCATAATGAAGCCGCAGCGGCTCTCACACACGCTTTGATTGCTTCATTTAAGAGTCTAAACACTTGACACACAATCATTCATCTGAGTTACTGCTAATCTCCTCAAAACACATCATACAGTCAACACACACACACACACACACACACACACACACACACACACACACACACACACACCAACAGAAAACATGCCTCACAACACTCAGGTGAGATATGATTGTTCACTGTCTAATTCCACATGAGTGAGAGACATTCACACAGCAACTAATTTATCTTCAAACATTTTACACATAACAAATGGCAACAAAGTAATCATTTAAAGTACAAAAAAAAAAAAAAAACATTTTTTTGCTGAAAATGTGCTCGCCCTCAGGCCAACAAATATATAAATTAATCACTTTCTAAACAATAAAAGAATTGCAGAAAATCAAAACAACAACACATTCCAACCAATGTATCATATTCTTTCAATAAATTTCCTTTAGAAAATAAATAAATTAATTTAAATAAATAAATAAATAAATAAATAAATAAATAAATAAATGCAAGAGTTCTTGTCATAGAATATATTTTTTATTGATTTTGTTACCCTATTAGCATTTTTTAAGCCCAATAAATTAGGCCTAAATTCTATAATAAAATGTTTTTGTATTATTAAAATCGCCATAAAAGCAGTGCAACAAACAGTTCCATTATGTATTTTATAGTTATTATTTAAATATTTAATTATTCATGTTTTGGAATTATTATTATCATTATTATTATTATTTGCGCTTAAATGCAATGAAAATAATGTCACAATGCAAAAAGCTTAATGGCTTTTTTTTTAAATACATTTTTAAAAATGTCTAACCCATGACATAAATTCTACATTAATTCTTATTTATGCATGTATATATGTATATATGTCAATTTTTGGGATCTTTAACATTGGGGTATAGGATGATTCTCCCATACACTTTTTGTCTTATCAATAAAGCACACTAAATTAAATAATGAAACTAAAACAATCTGCTGTCTGTCGGTTTCTCAGGTCGTCTTCAGTGGTCTGTTGGCTTGTTTGTCACAAGGGACAACTTTACAAAACAAGCAATAGTGACATAAATGCATGAATTTCTACTTCTTCATATTAGTTAATTATTATTCCCACCCTCCCACACTCTCTCTCTCTCACACACACACACACACACTCTCCCTCTCTTCTTCTCTCATATTCTCTCTCTCTCTCCACACACACACATTACACACACACACACACACACTCTCTCTCTCTCTCAGATACACACACACACACCCTCTCTCTCTCTCTCTCTCTCAGATACACACACACACACCCTCTCTCTCTCTCTCTCTCAGACACACACACACACACTCTCTCTCTCTCTCTCAGATACACACACACACACCCTCTCTCTCTCTCTCTCTCAGACACACACACACACACACACACACACACACACACTGCCTCTCACATTTTTGCTTTGATCGTTACTCTGCACTAAATGAATTCACTCTAATTACAGCAGCTTCCTCATCTCTGACTCCTGCACCTTTTGATGCAAATTAACAGAGCAAATTTAGTATTAATGAAAGAGTATGTTTTTAATTCCTGGCTGGCGTAGTGAGCAGCTGTGAGCGGTGTGTGTTTATGGAGGGGCAGCTGGAGATTTCACTTTAACTGTTTACCAGAATTAATTTGAACAGTTATTTCAGATGAACAGTTTCCCTCCTCTCTAGCCTGAAACTTAATACTTAATGCAAACTCAAACAAAATACAAAATTCAAATGCACAAACTCAGAAAACAGTGCTTGGCTAATGCAAACCTCAGCTTCAGTCTGTCTCTACCAAAGCTGACCTGAAAGAAGACATAAACATGCAGAAAAAGATCATTAGATTGTGTGCATTTAAAAATGACCATCTATAAATAAATAAAATGTTATTTATTTTTATTGGGTATCTTAACCTTATTTCAATTTATGAAATATACGTTTTACTGACGCAGTGTCAAGATCCCGAAGCGTAGATGTTTTGCAACACTGCTCTGAAGTGTGATTTAAAGCTCCCAATGTCACATGACAATGGCTAAATAAAGCTTTGGTGCGGTTCACAAGTGTTTCGACCGACAGACGGCAAAATAAAAATCTCACAATGTAACAAATGTGACACATTGTGCAGGAAGCCAGGGCAGAGTCAAAGACCACCAGGGCTAGTTGAGGACCACCAAGGTGGAGCAAAAGATCAGTGATGATTAAATTGGACAAAGAATTATGGGATATGTAGTTTGTGAGGCAAAAACAGTCTGGGATGGAGTGTCCTCTAGTGGACAACCAGGGCACTCCAGCTGGTGATCGTGACGGATGCAAAATTGGCCAGTTTAAAAAATTGTTTAAAATGTCATATCCACTACAGAAAAAAAAATAAAAATAAAAAAATAAAAAAATCCACTACAGAAAAAAAAAGAAAAAAAAAAGATAACTGTAAATGGTATAAAATATATATTAATGTAGGTCCAAAATACCATACACACAAATATAAAACTCCATCACGGTAACACAGAACACTAAAATAATGCAATAAACATTAATTTAATATCACAAGGTGTAAAATAAACACTAATGTACATAACTGATAAGAAAAGGGAAAAAAAGAGAGAGAAGCAGTTATTTTAGTTGAAAAATCATCAAATGAAAACTGTCTCACAGGGAATTCTGGAATTTTTAATTTATTTTTTTTTTTTTTTACTGTACATTTTAAGATGATATGCCTTTTTTTTTTACTTTTAGAAACAGTAATTTACTGCAAAATTTAAATATGAAATGTCCTATTCGATTTATTACCTTTTTAAAGAGTGTTTTTAGAGATTTATTACAGTTTATTACAGTTTTTTAGAGTATATAGAGTAAGTAAACTTAGAATTCTCCTGTGATCACTTCAACTCCTTTAAATTGTTACTAGGCAAATTAACTAATAAGTGTGTGATAAGTGTGTTTTATTTTTAATTGTATTAACTCCGCGGGGCCAAAAGTGGCCATAGCTAAAGAAAGTCCCTCTTTTGATGCGTTTGTTTGGGGTCTGTGTGATTGGCAGAATGAGAGCAGTCAGAGTCCAACCCGGCTGCGATTATCTCAGATCGCTCTCAGATCTGGACTTCTGTAGTAATCCGTTCTTCCGAATGTCGACCTGTGAGATATGCAAACACAAGCGGCCTAATCAGACTGAGATAGGAGCCATGCTTGGACCTGACACGGCCGTTTAATATCGCTGATGTGAGCGGGATAATCTCAAATAAAACTCTTCGGATGCTGATCGCCTGCGTGTTTCTCTCTGACTCTGAGGAGTCTATGAAACTGATAGTGAAGAGATTAAAAACTTAATCTAGAAATCCCTCCTCGTCTTCAGCTGTGCGTAAAGAGCCTCGGGGAACTTGTATGAAGCAGAAACACTCTGATTAGTTGCTGAATTCTGGCTGAACTGCTGTTAAATTACCGTGTGATGGTGAATTTGAGCTCCCAGATACTGCAGATTAAGCTTCGGGATAAGACCACATTTCTCTCTTCAGACTTCTCGCATGTGGTTATGAGTCAAAGTGCGCTTCAGTCTCTCACCAGCAGGGGGAACCAGTTCAGACCATAAATTCAAGTCATGCTTGTGTATTAACATTTGACCTTTTATTTAGAGTGGAGAATCACATTAAAGGAATATTTCACCCTTAAATTAATATTCTGTCATCATTTGTCATCGTGTTAAAAAAACTGCATGCTGTTTTTTTTTTTTTTTTTCTCTCCTTTTTTTTTCTCTCCGTGTAAACCAAAACAACATTAATTATAATTTCTGAAGAATTTTCATGTTTCATATCCTAACATTAACAGTTAATAGTAACTATGTCTGTCAAGCTCCAAAATAATGCAAAATAAAAGCAAAACCAACCCCAGATAAAATCACAATGACTCTATTTATAGCTTACACTATATTTAAAGTATTTTGAAGTCATAAAACTAACCCTAAAAATGTAGATAGCAACAAAAAAAACATTACAATATTAATTATAAAAAAATATATAAATTATGCGGATATATTATTTTTTTTGTTTGTTTTTTTTTTGTATTGTGGATTTTGTTGTAACAGGAACCTATTAAAACATGACAATATTCTTATAAAACAACTAAAATATAAATTATGCAGATATATAATGCATAATTTCTTGTAAAGCAAACCCTAAGAATGTTTATTTACAATTTAGAAATTAATTTTTAAAGTGTGTACATCATATGATGGTTTGAATATAAATGTTTGAGTAAACTACTACTTTAAGTGATGGCTTGACCTATAGATGGCGCTCTTCCTCCTTATTCCTGAAGCATTTGCAAGTGATCCTAAGTTCAGAAAAAGACATTTACAGAATCCTGAGAATCCATCTCTGCTCTAATGACACTGAATTTCGAGCCATCTTACTGTTGTTAAGTAAATATATGGGCTCAGTTGCTCAGTAAGTGGTGTGTAACCCAATAAGAAGACAAAAGTCAGCGCGTGTGTTTGATGTGCATTAGACTTTGAGTGTCTGGACACACTCCATTCGTTCATCGGCTTCTTATGAGCAATTACAGTAAATGTTCTCCCACCGGTGGACTTGTGTCTCAAGACCAATTAAATGCTGCGGTCCTGCATGCAGGACTAAAGCCTGTTAATGGTGAAAATTAGATTCTCAACTTTTCAAAGCTTTTCCAACCTTGTCTTATTGCATTTCTGAAGCGAGTCTTTCTGAATGCTGGGAGAATTTCATTAGGGTTTGTGCTTTACGTTTGACTAAATGCATAGAGTAGATTTTTACATTAAACAGTGAAAGTGCTGTAAGTAATGCAATTGTTGGGATGCGAAGAGAAAAGAGAGAACTGTTTTCAAGAAGGTAACTGACAACACAAACATGCATTTCTACCTTGAGTTAGGCTTCCATCAGTTGTGTTCAGACCAAAGGCCTCATGTATTAAACACTCATACGATCGGATTTGATCCTAAATTCCATGCAATTCATCCTATTGCACAAAAAGTGAGGAACAAATCAGACTTGAAAATGCATGCAAAAGACAGCTGAACAGAATGTGTACAAACTTCTCATGTGCTATTAATCTATTATTGTGTATGAAAATGTAAAGTTACAGTAAATGAGTTAAAGTTAATGAATTAATATTATGACATGCACAAATGAGCACCATTTTAACTGCTTTGTGATCACTGAAACTAATTTGTTAATTTCATGTATATTAAAAGAAGAAAATATATATATACATACATTTCGGAAACTATTGTACGTTCTCATTTAGGATCATTTTACGCACATGAAATGTCATGTGACTAATCGGCTTGTAGCCACAGGAAATGACATCATGACAACAGTGACTGACTAATGGAGATGTCTCAGAGCATTCATTAGTGACTATCCTCATCTTGAGCTGTGACGTCAAAGACAGCAGACAGGGACAAACTAAAAACCTCCAAAAGCTGCGTGTTTGTAAAACACAAGTCCATCATTAAGGTATTTTTAACATAGCTTCCGGCTAAAATATGAGTCCATAATCCATAATAATGCTTCCTTCAGTGAAAAAGTGCATCTGCTGTTTTCTCTCACATCAAAATCCAGACACATATTTGTTTAGAGCTGTTTAAACGCTGCTTGATCTGTGCAGATTTCTCTCCTGATTCACACCAGAACACTTTTTCACTGGAGGAAGTGTTATTATAGATTATAGACTCTATGTATTTTAGTTAAGAACGTCTTAATGCTGGATTTGTTTCATCTTTTGTCTTCTCCAGATGTTCACTGATGGACTGGAGTGCTGTGGATTACTTGTGGATTATTGTGATGTTTTTATCAGCTGTTTGGACTCTCATTCTGACGGCACCCATTCACTGCAGAGGATCCATTGCTGAGACACTGATGCAATGCTATGCAATTCTCCTTTAATATAATTTGATCCCAAAGGAAAATGCTCTTTCAAAGCTCAATATTTTCATTTCTCCAAATGGCCTAAGGGTGAGTATTTAACACATTTTCATTTTTGTGTGTATTATCTGCACCTTTTCATCCTTTGTAGAGCAGGAGTGATATCAGTGGCTATATTTTTTATGTAATTGTATTGCCAATATTCCTAAATAAAACTGGATCAAATGTATTACCATATTTATTTCTGTGGACACCACTTGCTGAAGTAAATGAACAAATTTCACTTATTGTTTAAAACAACAACAACAACAACAAACAGTAGTAGTGTATTCTGTACACACAAAACTTGATTATTATTTAATTGATTTTAAAGCTTTTTTGTCCTTCTTTTTTTTTATAAATGTCATTAGAGTAATATTTGAAATGTATAATTGAATCAGGACGCTGCAGATGATGATCTCGGTGTGTTCGGTGGTGTAAATGCTCTGAATGTCTTTGGCTGTTTCTAACGCAGCTGTCAGATTCACTCAGCAGAGAGAGACGCAGACTGTCTCTCTCTCTTCCAGCCTAAAAACAAATGAACACGTTCTCCTCCGTAAAGTCGCCCTGACGCTGATGAATGGCTCCGGAGATCAGCTCTGAAAATCTGATGGATTTCAGATCAGAGAAATGCTTAGACAAACTAATGCATGTGATTACATTTTCCAACTCAAGTCCATTGGTGGCTGTCTCATTACAACATCATTACATGTAATTGCAGAGAAAATTACACTGTTTGCACTTTTCTTTCTTTGCATGTGTGTGTGTGTGTGTGTGTGTGCATTTTTAGGAGGCGATGATGGAAAGTGTGTTTGTTGAAAGATGATACAATTGAATTAGTTCCTTTGAAAGTGAGAGCGTTCGGAGGTGAGCACTAACGTCACACTAACATCGCACAATGTGTGTGTGTGTGTGTGTGTGTGTATTGAGTTTGCAGACGACCACATTTTCTGTTGCTTCTGATTATATCATTTCATCCTAAAGGAAAATGCTATTGCTCAGAGGTTGCTCTTTCAGAGCTCAATAGAGCATTTTAATTATGCTTCATTTAACTATCAACTTTGTCTGAGATGTTTCTCAGCAGAAATAAAAACCAGTCCAAATGAGTCACTAGCTGTCATCTCTGGGCCTCAGGAGGAAAAGAAAAGAAAAGAGACCCTCATTTTGAGTTTCAGTCATTTCCCGGAGAGGATTTTCTTTTTGTCAAAAAATAATGTTATCGCATTGGACTAAAATTTACTGACTTTGCTCACACAGTGTATAACAGCTTACCATTTCTTTCTGATTTCTGTTTTTGGATTTTCTCCCACCTTGTTGCACTTTTGCTGTTCCCAGTCAAAAATGACTGGCCTGCAAAAAAAATGCTTATCAATGTCTCATTATGCTATTCTCAAATATTATTATTTTTTTTTTCAGTGATTTGTGGCTGCAAAATTATTATAATTTCTTCAATTTTCAGTTAACACAGGTTTTGTATTTCTTTTTGGAACCGATTAACTATAGGCCTAAGTTGTTTAGTGAATAATACACAAAAATAAGGTGCCTATTTATTTATTTATTTATTGCTCAAAAACTGTGTTGCATAAGCTCAGCTCAATGAGGCATATGATCAATCTGTAAAAAAAAAGAGAAAAGAAATACAAAACCTGTGCTAACTGAAACAAAACAAGCTGAATCCGATGTCATGATAGTACAGCATAATGAGAGATTTAAAAACACTTCTTAAAAGGCAGATCAATTTTTGCACCAGGAACATCAAATTAGGTGTCTCCAGCTCTGCACAACCGTTAAGAAAACCTTTATATTTTTTCTCCCTTTATTTATATTGCTATGAGAAACAGCCGACAACATCGGAGGGAAAGAGCATTTGTGATTTTACTTTCCTATAAGACCAAGCAAAATAAAAGATCTTGTGAGATAAAAGGCAGGACAGAGAAATCTACACAACCCCACACAAAATATACATTAAATCCTAAAAGTGTTCCTGCATTATGATTCTTAAAGCACAGTCAAAGACAAGCAGAACCATGTTAATCTTGTGTGCATGTGTGTTTGCACTTAAAATAGCCTTGGCTGAATGCATCTCTCTCTCTCACACACACACACACACACACACACACACACACACACACACACACACAGATGATGTACTGTACAAACACTCATACAAATCAATATCAGACAGAACATCAGTATATAAGATAATGTACGAGTGTGATACTTTTTATACTTCATTCTTAGATCTTAAAAATTAAGATTATGCCCCAAAATTATTATTATTATTTTGTTTTTTATTCTTTTATCGTCTTTGTATCTCATTAAGGCATAATTTATTGCTAAAATGTTTTTGTTGCAGACAGCATTCCCCTGCTTCTGCAGTGATCAGTTTTTCTACAGAACACATGGATTTTGTGATATCCACTGATCTGAATTTTGAAACGTGCTTGAATTCTCTCGTGATCTCCACTAGAGGTCAGTCTTTCATTTGCCATTTGCCTTTGTTTTAGTTCATCAGCACTCTTTCTGTCTCCATCTCTTGCTAGTTTTCTGGCTTTTTTAAAACAATCTTAATTGGGCTTTTTTGCTCTTTTGCATCCTGCTCTCTGCTGGACACACACACACACACACACACTGTCTCTCTCACTTGTGACAAATGTGATGTTTCGGTGTGCATGTTAATGGGCGGCACAGGCATCAAAGAGCATACATTAATATTTACGGCCGCTGTGATTTCTTGTTGTGTTTGGTCTCCTGGGGCGACGGGCACATTCTTGCACTCACAATCTCCTGTTTTCTTCATGCTTTCAATAAATTTTGATATTCCTCACTGTTTTTCTCTCTGTAATGCGCATGGTTCAGTTTGAGGGCCGATGTGAAGAAAATGGCATCAAAGAGAATCCTAATTGAGCCGAGTCTTTTGTTCTGCTCAAATCTAGATTGTCTCCAGACCTCTTCAAACTCCCAGAGACCTCGTTCAGAGTGTAAACACCATTTAACCTGCAGCGTTCACAGGCGTCCACGACTGAACACACTCCTACAGGAGCGTTTAACATCACAGTCCAGGCTGCATTTGTTTGATCAAAAATACATTAAAAAAAAAAACAGTAATACCGTGATACATTATTCTGATTTAAATAGTTTTCTGTTTTACAATATGGCAAAATTTATTCTAGCATCATTACTCTAGTCTTCAGTGTCACATGATACTTCAGAAATCATTCTAATATGCTGATTTTCTGTTCAGTTATTATTGATGCTTAATTATTATTTCTATTAATATTAGTTCTAATTGTCATCATCGATGCTGAAACCATTTTTTTTGCTTAATATTTTTGTAGAAACTGATACATTTTACGTTTCAGGATTCTTTGATAAATCGAAAGCTCAAAAGAACAGCATTTATTTTGAAATAGGAATCTCTACATATTTTTTTTTCAGCAACAATCAAAGTAACACAGTGTAAATCAGTGGGTCTGTATGTTTTCTAGAAGGTTAAAATGTGAAGGTCATATTTTTGTAATGTGAATTACTCAGGTAAAAGCCTTATTAATTCATTATTTAAGAGTGTTACTGTCCCTTTCGAGGATCTTTGCATGTATCATGCCAAAGTTTTCTGATTTAGAGGCGCCACACAGTCATGAAGAAGACTGAATATAACTGTACACAGATGAGATTAGTTTTTATCACACTAGACTTCTGTGAACATGCATGATGTTTCATTGTTGTAATACTTGCTTAAATGTTTTGATATTTTGCTCTACTGGAAATGATCCCACAGATGCTGAGAGATGATTCGCACTGAACACAGAAGACATCTCTCGAATTGTTCTGTGACTCTCCAGCATCTTTATTCACCCTGTGGATCATTTTCTCTTCTGTAGGTTGCTCTCATTTTATCCCCAGCTGTCCTTTCAGAATTGTTTGTGTGTGTTTGTGGGACTGGATCTTAGTCCAGGTATCAGAGCGACTGTCAGAGTGAATCTTCTCATCAGTCACTCACTCACACACACACACACACACACACAAACAGACGGAGGACGAGGAGAAAGGTGTGTGTGCCGTCACATAAGATCAGCGCTGTCAAAATCACACATCACACCACACAGCAAACCAATCCATTTTTTTTTTTTTTTTTTTTTTTATAAGATATGAATGTATAATAAGGTTATTATAGTTAAAAAAGTGTTAGTTGAAAAAAAAAAAAAAAATAAAGTTTAACAGATATAAAAAAGGCACTTCACAATAAGCTCCCATTAGTTTAACATACATTAACTAACATTGATGAACAATGAGCAAGACATTTGGCGCTGTATTTATTAATCTTTGTTAATACAAATACATTTTCTTTATTGTTAGTTCTTGTTAACTAATGTAGTTAACTAATGCTAACAAATGGAAACTTATAACAAAGTGTTACCTTAAAATGACAGCAGAAAATATAAAAATAAAAACTGATTCCAAAATATTAATAAAAACTATAATAGTATCTCAATAAGATATGTTTTTTTTTTTTTTTTTTTTTTTTTTGCAGTGCGCTGATACTGTCCTTCAGTGACAAATTCATTATTTTTAATTAAAACACAAATATTTCATGAAGTATTTCAATCAATATGTGCTCCACTACACTGTGTGATATTTATAGATGAAGTGCAGAAGCAGGTCAGACAGCAGGACATCGCTGTCACTGTTTGACACGTCACATGAGCAACACCAATACAGTGTTTCTGACCCACTTAGAGCCAGAAAACAAGTGTGTGTGTGTGTGTGTGTGTGTGTGTGTGTGTGAGAGAGAGGCTTAAATAAATCATAAACACTGATCTTCAACAAAGCCACTGAATTAGTAAGTTAAGAGCTGGAGAGCAAGTATGAAACAAGAGGTTGAGTAAACTGGAGACGATGTTACTGACCCACTGATATGACAACAAATTACCAGAAAAACTGATTACGTATTCTTATCATTTAGTCTGGAAAGAAGTCAATAAATAGTGTGAATAATTTCAGAGCCTTAAGAAATGTCTCAGTGGCCTTGCTGTAATCATTATGCTGAGATTATTTTTAAATGTTATCTGTAATTTCATGGTCTAATTCAGCCGCTGTTTGGCTCCTCAGATTCTCTGTACGGGAGCGGCGGACTCTCCGAAGAGTGAGAAATCAGAAATAACACGAGGGTTTCCCAGCATTCTCAGCGGCGGTGCGGAAATGTGAAAATTCAGAGGGGGAGGAGATCAAGTGAGCTACAAAAGAGCAACATTCTCACTAATCACACACACACACACACACACACACACACACACACACACACACACACACACACACACACTGTGCCAGCTGCTTCGTCTTCTGCTGTTTTCAATTTCAAATCTATTCACTGTTATTAATGTTCTTATTATTGGTATTATTATTTTCGACTTGGCATTAAAGCTCATTAAACATTGAAACATTTATAGTGGGAAGGAGATTTTTAAAAGAAAGAGTTCTGAGCACTAAAGCAGCTCAACGTGGTCTCTGAAGAAACACTAACACCACTGAAACGACCCGAGACGCTTGAGCTCAGAACAAACGCTTCAGGATTTCCACAAGTTTGTGTATGAAACAGAGACTCAGCAGAGGGATCGTTCTGATCTATATTCTCATGTCCTGCAATAACAAACAAACACTTTCCCAATACGAGAACAAAATATCTCAGTTGTTTCTCCTAGACAGAAATGAAGAGGGTCTTTTGTTTTCTGCTTTTTCACATGGAAACAAGAGTCGAGCAATTTCATGCGTCTCTTATTGAAAAGAAATCTCAGGAATGTCTCAGATTTTAAAATTCAGATTTTACTTTGGTTGCCATCAAATGGTAATCAACAAAGTACAAAAACTGTATATATGGTACATACCAAGTTATTATAGTTAACTAAAGCTGAAACAACAAAACATCTACAGCTATGAAAAACTAATAATAATAATAATAATAATAATAATTTACTTACTGTCTATTTACATTTATATTAACTTGATGTATTTAAATAATTAAAACGAAACAAAAAGTAATAAACACTATATAAACATATTAAAAAAACATAAAAACTAATAAAAATGACAAAAGCAAACAACATTACAATAAAAACTTTCATTAAAATTAAAATGAAAACCTAAAATATGAAAATAAAACTTCAAAATATGCATAAAAACTAATATCACAATACTAAAATTGTTTGTGTGTGTGCGTGTGTAACATGTAATATTTTTCAAAGTTGAATATAAATGAGTATATTTTACTAGAAAGTAATATTCTTCACACGCACACACACACACACACACACACACACACACACACACACACACAAACACACACACACACACACACACACACACACACACACACAAAATATGGTAATATGTATAAATACAACCATAGACTGATGATCTGTGATATATTGGTCAACGGCAAATACAATTCATGGTTATGCTATAATGTATGTACTGTATATATTAATATGAATTGCATTGGTTTAACAATATGCAAAAAAAAAAAAAAAAAAAAAAAAAACATGAAAAACAACATGAAATAGAACAATTTTATAAATGAATTAACAATAAGTGTTTACACACCACATAGCTTGAACTGCACATCTATACTGTACATAAATGAGAAGTGTTGATAAGTAAATAAGCAGATTTATCTGTCATCTTAACTACTGTATGCATGATTATAAGATTAGGTGCATTTTTTTTTTTAGAATGCATACATTTAGAATGTTTTTCCCCCTTTTTGTCTCTTCTGCAATGTAAAATATGTAGCTTTATCAGTTTTAAGGAGAGTTAAAATGTTTCCTAACCAGGACACTCTTTTAAAATCATTCTGCGAGTGTATCTTTTACGCTTCTGATGCTAGGATCCTGTTTTGTGAGACCACTTTGTCACCTTTTCTAAACTTACAGTCTATGAATTTTGTGTTGCGAGGCACCAGTATAGAGTCCCGTCTCTGTGATGTTTGTGTGGTAATCTCAGTCCCTGTGCGGGACTCGAGGTCGCTCTGCTCTCTGTGTGGCTCTCTGACGGTTTAAACCGCAGCTTTGTCAAGTCTTCCACTCCGCTTCCACAATCTGTATCCGCAGCTGAGCCCGCCGAACGCTCGCACTGCCCCGGTTGCCCAAACGCCTGGAACGGCGCTGCACATTGTTCTCCGTCCAGCAGGGGCCTGAGGGGCCGATGGGAGACACTTGGTATCCGGGCGTAATCTTTTTTTCATTGGCTGGCCGTTTGAGCGCGGTCTCAGGCGAGTCCGGGGAAAGAATAGAGCTGGAAGAATCGAAGGCTTACAGAAGCGCTCGTAATCCGGAGGCGTCCCGGGCCAAACCTCCATGACTTCCTGCAGCTCGCGACCAAAAGATCTGCCGAGGGCCGGTCCTCTAATGGGCCTCACTGTACTAATCACAAACATGCAAGCCACATTCATCACGTCACAGTGTGCAATACTCTAAATCTGTTTATTAGATTAGGCTTGGCTTTCAGCTTTGCTGTTTGCGTTTTATTTTTGTCAAGCCCAATATTTGGAATAAAACTGTTTGCTGATGGTTGTTGCTCTGAATGATGCTTCTAAATGCAAACTGACCATTTAAAATCCACTTTAGCAGCTTACGGAGACACGTCTTCATCTTGTCAAGGTCAAACACTCAAAAAACTTCTACAAACAAACAACTTTTGAATATTAAATGCAAGCATCACAGTTTATTTTTATAGCAACTTCAAGTGAAATCCTGTTTTAAAATCCACACAATTATTTCAAATTATTACCAAATGTTACAAAAAATGCAGAATATTAAAAGAGTGTTTTAAGAGGTAAGAGGAAACAACATTCATTAAAATAATATATGTATATATAGTACTGAACAACAATTTAAATGCATGATTGTCTGTGATTAATTGCAATTAATAACATTGTTTTGCATACATTCAAAATTATTCAATCAAAACAATTTTACATTTAAAATTACCACTAAAAAAAAAAAATATAAAAAAAAAATTGCAATCAAACACTTTACATCAAACACTTTACATGATTCATATTATGTATGTGTGTGTGTGTGTATGCATATGATATATATCAGTCTTATATTCTTACATATAAAACAAAACTGTTAATACTGTCAAAATGTTTGAGTTATCTATTTGTGATATTTATTTAATTTATTTGACATTAAAACAAATCCGACATGATTTATGAAGTGTGGAGCCCCGAGCGTTCAGCTTCCACCTTAAAGAAGAGCAGCGAGAGAAAAGCAGCTGAAAAAGTGTCATTAGCTCCGGCGTACAGTGGAGCCCATTTGTGTCCATTTGCATGCGGCGTCTGGTGCAGCTGAGTGTGGAGACGTGTGCTGTAATGACCGCCTGTCACAACACTCTGAGGGAGGCCTGCACACACCGCACACCCAAAATCAACCCCTGTCAGTCGCGCTGGCAACCTGTAATTCCCGACACGTTTCCTTCCTGCTCCGTGCGGCTAAATGGCACTCGCGGCGGACTGAATCTGCAAAGTTGTGTTTAATAACACTGAAGAGCGAGTGATATCTGCGGCGGGGTGCTCTGATGCAGGCTCGCGGGGTTAAGAGGGATTTTGTCATGACTGATCGAGCGTGCGATAATCTATTCACTGAAACTCTCCATCTTTTCAGCTAGCGATCGTCAAGGAAACAGAAAACAATTAAGGCCCCTGGCAAATTGTTTAAACGTTTCCACATTCGCCATTTTCCCTTTTGCTCTTAGTGGCTCAACGCAGCTTTATGTGTGTGCTCGCACGTGCCACCTATACTATTATTACTACATGACTGGTAGCGTTGTCTTACGACGATAAAAGTTTGACTGAAGAGATCTGGAGGATACAGACACATTCAAGATCCTGCATGAATATTTCAGTTTGGTTTTCCAGTGAAATAATGTCCTTGCATCCCTAAAACAGCTTCTCAAATGCATTCTTAAAACACGACGTGTTTAAGAAGCAAAACTGCATCAGCACTTGAGAGAATATATCCTGAATTATGTTTATTTTTATTATTATTTTTTTTTTACCCCATAGGACCTCACTACTGCTTGGAACAAGGGTTTGAGGTAAGAAAAATAAACCAAATTCAATATAATCCCAGAAAATAAGTCTTATTGTTTTATACAACAGTTTCTGTGTTATTTTAATATACTTTTTATACATATTTTGAACCTGTTTTTAGTTTCACCTTTTCTATTTTCTATTTTCATTTTAGTTAAAGATTTAGTAACTTTGTTGTTGTTTTGTCATTTTAGTAGTTTTTTCTATATATATATATAATTAGACATATATAATTGTTCTATATGTTTCAAATTATTTTATTTTAATTTTATTTCAGTTTTAGTTATAGTTAGTTATTTTGGTACATCAAGTTAAACCAAATTAAAAAGAGAAATGTTGCACTGGCAACTAGCTGAAATATTTCTTTTCATACATTTGATTTCAGTTAACCTTTATTTTAAGTAATAAAAACATTTTTAATGGTTTTAATTTTAGTTAAGAACCATGTTCTCCAGTAACTTAGAAAACAAGACAAAAATACTGAACTGCAATACATTTCCTTGCAAAGGAGAATGAGGCGAGAAAGACTTTTGATAAACTTGCTGGATGATATCAAACAACATTTAACAAAAGAAGAGTATTTTCCATCCCATTTGTCCGATGAGAGTACCAGCCAGATATTTTCAGCTTAGATGAAAAAGTGAAATGATTTTGAAATTTCATAAAACTTTGCAGTCTTAATGATGTGTCTAATGGAGTGTCATCACCAGAGTCGGGAAGCTTTAAAAACATTTAAAAACAGCAAAGTGGTGTTTTGTCATTCTACACCACTGCTTTTCTGCGAAAGTTCAAGTTTGTTTGAAAACTGATTAAAAGTAGTACTTGAGTCACTCCTCTATTGGTCATCGCAGTTAGATGACGTGTATTTCTCTCCGACTGACCTCCAGACTACAGTAGAAAGAGTGTCCTGCATGCAAAAGCACTTCACACTGAACATGCCCTGGATTTCCTCTGATGAGATCTGTATGCAAATGAGGGAACATTATTTTTACGTACACTGCCTGAGTACATGAACTTGCTGAAGATACTGGAACTGAATGGTCATGAGGGTTTGCTTTCTTACGCCAGTGCAAAAGAAACAATGCTGAAATACTCAGCGTTCCGTGCACTTCATTGCTTGCACTCTACAACAAACAGACAACAGTGTAGTCTGATTCGTCAACAGATGATCTGTTTAATAAAACTGTTGGTTCAATTGTTCACAAAATAAACTTGTTGGTTTACAACAACCACTCAATTCACTTTTTTTTTGCACTGATTTGTTTTAGTGCAAATCATTAATTTTATATCCAGCCAAGAGCTGTTACTGCGATACGCTGTATTTATGATTTGTGAGACTTAATCAGCATGCATTTTTACTAAAATCAATAGAAATTAAAACATGTTTCCAAATTTGATCACATATATCATTTGATATAATGCAGTTAGGCTGAATTTCTTGGTGTTTTCTCAAAAAGTTGGTATATTGAACGGCTAAGAGGAATCATATCCGAACCAGGATCCCCAAATTTCTCAGTTTTCATCCCCGTTGAAGACGCTTTCCAATATTCTGAGTTAAAAAGCATAAAGTAAATTCTCTGCAAACGCAGAAACACAGTGGCACGGCAAAAGCGCCGTGTATCATTCCTGATTAATGAATTCATTTGAGCTCAACAGCATGATATCAGCAGGAGCGCACATTGATATTCACCAAAACAACAACAAAAACAGGATTCCTTTGAAATGCCCCCAAAAGACGAAACGCAGAAGTTGGCCGAACCTGAGAGAGAAACAGAAGAAATTAGCAGTTGAAGAGCATTTTCACTCTAATTTGTCATCGATGCATAAATCTTGCTGACAGGCAGCAGCGGCGTAATGGCATCGCGTTGGATGGAAAAGCTGTGTAAACTTGCGCAGTTGCAGAAACTGAAAAACTATATGTTGAACATCACCTTATTTGCATAATTTAGCGAAAGCCAATGAGGCAGCACCGAGAGCGCGTGCGGCGGCCGTAAGTGTTTGGAGGGGGGGCAGTAAATGGGTCGCCTATGGGGATTTCTGCGCTCCGTAGGGGTGGGAAATGAGGAATATTTTTCAAACAGCAGGGGGAAAGGTTTTAAAAGCAGAAACACACGCAGAGATAAAGATGTTAATGCCATGGGGTGCGATGCAGGAAAACTCTCAGCGTTGAGAGAAAGAGTGAAAAATATCAACTAGGCTGCGTAATTTCAGCATTAAGAGGTCATAATCATGTTTCACTCGCGATATTAAAACGGAAGCGCGCGTTCTCTCATGATAGGACTCAAAAGATAAATAAAGAAGGAAAGATCATCAGGTAGGTTTGGCTAATGGACTGCAGGAATGTGTCGCGGGGAGCCGCGTGCGCGCGTGTGTGTGTGTAAACACTGCGTCTCTCTCTCACACACACACCTCACAAACAAACACACACCTCATGCTGAATGCAGAAGAGATGCACGCGAGTGTGTGTATGTGTGTGTGTGTTTCTCTTATTGATGTTTGGACTGACTCTGCCCCGCGCTGACTCAAACGCACTTGGGATTTCATGCGCGAGAGCTTTTGTTCATGGAAGGAAGCCCTACAATAAATAGAACCAATACTCCAAAATAAACTCCAGCGATTCTAGAAGAAAGAGAACCAAGACGCCAAAGAAAGCGGAAGACGTCCTGGTTGAATGTAATACAACCACTGAAACTCTCATGAGTCAGTAAATCCAGGGGCCAAAAATATATTTTCATATTGTACCAATGGAGCCAGTTTCATGGCTGTAAATATTTTAGACAATGAAACATTTATATATATATATATATATATATATATATATATATATATATATATATATATATATATTAAATAATATAAAAATATTTTTGTATATGTGAGAACAAAATTAGTATTATTATTGCACTGTAAAATGATATAATCAGTAAGTCCCAACATCATATGATTTATCCATTACATTAACTCATTCCCATAAATCTCATAAATTTAACCAATTTCACCTTCTTTTTTTAAAGTCATAATAGATTCAACTTGATTTTTAAAGTCAGTTTAATATAATTTATGTCAAAATAACTTTGATTATATTATTATTCGATTATATGTCAACAACTGAACTTAAGTTTTGAGGATAGAATAAGTGGATTTTTTTTCATTTATTAATTATTTAATTTAATTTTTTGCATATTAGTGAAAAACATCAAGCAATTTTGACACAAATCAAGATTTTGTTTGCTTTAGTGGTGAGGGAGTTCTTGGGTAAAAAACGAAATCCATATCTAGTCATGCATGACAAACATCTAATGCAAACATTTTCAATGACTTAAAAAAATCATTAGAAGATACTAAAATCATATCAGGTGTTTTCTTTTGTAGGTCAAATGATCTATTTTACAGCTTAACAAAACCCATGTTGCAGCTGCTAATACTTCTGTTTTATTTACTTGCCAAAGCCAGTTTTTATTCCCAGCTGGTGCTTGGTGAGTGCTAATATTTGACCAAAAAAGAGAAAGTAAAAAAAAAAAAAAAAAAAAAAAAAAAAAAAAAAGCAGACAGGATGAGCGAAAAAAAAAAAAAAAAAAAAAAAAAAAAAACCCAGCCAGAGAAAGAAGGCCAAATAGTTGAAGAGTGGACTGTACTGTGGTGGCATTTGTACAAAGCTGCTTTCTAAGCCTCTTCAGAGCAGCACAAAGATTAGAGCAGAATGTGTGTGAGAGACAAAGATAGAGAGAACGAGAGAGAGATACTGAGGAAGAGTGAGAGGCTGGACGGCCCAGACAACACTTGGCATTCAGACGTCTTTTGAAAGCCAAACACACACATTACACTGAGGAGCAGACGCCCTTCAGTCAGACTCAACACAATGAAGGACGGGAATCAAACACCTTACACGAGCGATGTTTAGGCTTCATGTTCAGCTCGGGACACGAGGATGCAATGGCATTCATCCATTAGGAAATCACTTATTAAAACACAAACCACAGGAGACTGTAGGTTAATATTGCAGGTTCCTCGTGAAGGTTTGGCAGCATCGTGCTCGTAAGAATCACAGAACGCCTAATGCATTTAGGTCACATTTCACTTCAAAATCAAAAGACACAATACAATTAATGTAAAAAAGGAAATAAGATTAAAATATAATAAAGTAGCTGTAAACAAAAGACTTGGTCACTTAATGTTAATGTGCCACTGTTACAGCATTCAGAGAGAAACCTTCTGCAGCCACATGGAGGCACTGCCTATTTTTTGATTAATTCATTTGTGTGTGTGTGTGTGTGTGTGTGTGTATATATTTAAATATTTGCTGTGACATTGAGGGGGTGAGAAGGCATTTTGTCAGTTCTTAAATATCTGACAAGTTGAATAAAGTTTAGCATTGCAGCAACACAAGGACGTCAAGGAAAGAGTGAAAGGTGAAGCTGAGAGAGAGGGGGGAGATCTGAGTGACATCGCTGCTGACCTCGTGACCTTGACGTCCCCCGGGGGTCACCGTCCCTCAAATGGAGAAAACCGCTGTAGCGAAAGGTTCCTCGGTGACGGGAGGTCATCATGTGTGGAGAGTTTGACTGCCCTCGACACTCCCTCCAGCTGTCAAACGCCAGCAGCTCACTGTGTTTAGTCAAACAGCTCTGAAACAAATGCAGACGGAGCCATTTAAAGACAAGAGAGAAGTTCAGGTTATTTTGTGCTTAGAGGAAGCGTGGATTGCTTTACTTTTCCATGTCCTGTTCTCAAATGAGATGATCAGAAAGACAGAAACAAGATGAAGACAGACTGGCTTTGTTTCAGGACACGTAATATTTATATCATGCAGTGATCCATTATAATTGTTTATGGACCTAAAGTAACTAAAATATTCTTAAAATCAAACATAGGATAAAATTTATTCAATTCAGGCTCACTGGAAAAATGTGCCTCTACCACCTTTGTTTGTTTTGTTTTTTTTTGCGCAAAAAATATACCTAAACAAACAAATTACTGCAGTTTCCAGCTTTAATAAACACTATTGACAGTAAAACTACAACAACGTTTTCACACAAATTATGATTATAAATGATCAATTAATAAGTTTTTCACACAGTTCCTTGCACCACAAATTTCCTGTCCATAAATGTTTGCACAAGCCATGCAGTTTTATTATTATTATTATTTTAAATACATATATTTTACTTTATATTGTACAAAATTGTGAGTCGGTAAGGCTTACTTTTGAAAGAAATTAATACTTTTATTCAACAAGGACGCATTAAATTGATCAAAAGTGACAGTAAATACATTTATAATGTTACAAAATATTTCTATTTCAGGTAAATGCTGTTATTTTGAACTTTCTATTCATCAAAAAAATAAAAAAATCCTGAAAAATATAATTCATTACAGTAATACATGATTATGTGATAAAAAGTCAAAATACTAGAAAAAGTCACAATTAAGACATAAAAACAATTATGAAAAAATACTTTTTTTCTCAATCTTGGCTTTTTATGTCAGAATTTTGATGTTTTATCTCATAATTACGAATTAGTATCTCATAATTTCAACTTTTTTACTTTCTCGTCTTGGTTTCAAGTTCTCGGCTGATTCCTGTCCATACTTTGACTATAATCTTCAATGTGACAGATATATTTGCCGCAAAATAACTTTGAGTTTGATGAAGCTCAGCCTTTGATGTTAAGAGCAAAAGATACAGGAAATGTTTTCTCTTCCCTGGGTAGAGTAATTTTTTGCCTATGATTATACGGTTAATTGCAGTTTATTATTTATATATATACTGCACTGTTTTTCCCTGCTGTCCGCAAGCCTCCAGAACAGACTCACATTCGTGGATGACGAGGTCTGAACAGCGATTTTGCACCGCAGCCTCTGTCTGAGGTGAAATGACTGGAGCTGTCGTGTGATAGTTCAAGTGCCTTTCCGGCGTTTAATATGAGAGACTCTTTCCTAAACGCATTAACAACAGCGTCCGTATCTCTCACAGCAGGTATCACCGTACCACAGCAACAAATACCTCGTCTGACGCGCATTCACGATCCCCATCTGCTCTCCCAGGTGCTGTTTAGATTCCAGACCCCCGGGGGATGAACGACAAACTTTGTATGCTCCTTTGTAACAGAGAAAAACACTCAGTGATCTCTGCCAGTACCACATGTCACATGTAAAATACATCACAATAATGTAGTGGGAGGCCATATTGCTCTCTCGTTTCTGTTGTCAACTTCAGTGCTGAAATATTAAGCCGTTTCTACAGAGCGTCTGAGCCAACAATGTCCCATTTTCCACTGGGTTCTTTAAACAAACACCTTGATTTTCATAAAGAGAGCTGAAAGATCAGGTCTCTGCTAGTCGGCAATAAATCAATGTACCTGTTTTATTCTTTACGGCCTGAAGATGAATTGCCCGTTTGATAAAAGATGACTCCTCAAACACCGTGACAATTACCTGCCTTATTCTCATTATGAAGCGGACAGCAGACACCTCACACAGTCACGCATGACAGCACAGAAACGCCCGTTACACATTAATCATGAGACGCTCACGACCCACACCCACCTACAGCTGCCTGCCTCTAATTGTGTTATTATCCTTTCAGATTTGTTATTTTAATATCAAACATGTTTTCATAAAGGTTTATGAAAAACACATCTGAGGCAAAATTGTCATGTCAGGTCACCTTTATTCGGATTGTGCTTTATACAATACTGGTTGTGTCAAAGCAGCTTTACAGTGTTAGACAGGACCATAGTTTGTCAGTAATGCAAGAAGAGAATAAAATTTGACTTTATACATGAAATACACAACTATTTATCAGTTTGGAGTCTGTAAAATTTTAAAAAGAAGCCTCTTCTGCTCACCAAACCTGCACTGATTTTTATCAAAAACACAGTAAAAATGGCAAAATGTGAAATATTATTATAATTTAAAATAGCCTTTTTCTATGTGGATATAATGTAAACTGTAATGTATTTCTGTGATGCGCAGCTGTATTTTCAGCATCATTACTCCAGTCTTCAGTGTCACATGATCTTCAGATTTATTTTGGAATCCGTGATACATTTTATTTTAAAACAGTTGTGCTGCCCAATATATTTATTTATTTATTTATTTTGGAATCCGTGATACATTTTATTTTTTTTAGGATTCAAAGATGAAATAGAAAGTTCAAAAGAGCATTTATTTTAAACAAAGATCTTTTGTAATCTTACTACCCCAAACTTTTGAATATTAGTGTATATAGAGAACAACGTCTCAAACAAACAAGTCAATTCATCAAACCATACATCAATTGCTTAAATAAACTGTTGCATTCAATTCTTACATACAGTAAGAATGACTTTATAAATAATTTACACAGAACTCTTTTTTTTATGAATGAGGCCCATTGTTT